>NW_019943020.1:8867-18167 GCF_002910315.2 Salvelinus sp. IW2-2015 | reverse complement strand
TTTTAAAACCAAACCCTACTAGTAAAAACCCCAAACCAACTACCAGGTAGGAGTTCTATGAATATGGATGCGTGCTTCCCAAACCAACTACCAGCGTAGACTTCTATGAATATGCATGCTGCTTCCGCAAACCAACTACCAGGTAGAGTTCTAGGAATATGATGCCTGCTTCCCAACCAACTACCAGGTAGACTTCTATGAATATATGCTGCTTTCCCAAACCAACTACCAGGATAGACTTTCTATGAATATGATGCTGCTTCCCAAACCAACTACCAGGTAAAGAGTTCTATGATGCTGCTTCCAAACCAACTACCAGGTAGACTTCTATGATGCTGCTTCCCAACCAACTACCAGTAGACTTCTCATGAATATGAGGCTGCTCGTCCCAAACCAACTACCAGGTGACTTCTTATTAATATGATGCTGCCTGCCCAAACCAACCTACCAGGAAGTTCTATGAATATTGATGCTTGGCTTCCCAAACCAACTACCAGGTAGAGTTCTATGAATATGATGCTGCTTCCCAAACCAACCTACAGGATAGACTTCTATGATATGATGCTCTGCTTCCCAAAACCAACTACCAGGTAGAGTTCTATGAATATGGATGCTTGCTTCCCAACACCAACTACCAGGTAGATCTATGATGGCTGCTTCCCAAACCAAACTACCAGGTAGAGGTCTATGAATATGATGCTGCTTCCCAAGCCAACACCAGGTAGAGTTTCTAATGAATATGATGCTGCTTCCCCAAACCAACTACCAGGTTAGACTTCTATGAATAGTGGGTGCTGACTTCCCAACCAACTACCAGGTTAGAGTTCTATGAATATGGATGCTGCTTCCCAAACCACTACAGGTAGAGTTCTATGTAGTGACTGCTGCAAAATAAGTAGAGTCATGGATGCGCTGCAAACAACTACCAGGTAGAGTTCTATGAAATGATGCTGCTTCCAACCAACTACAGTAGAGTTCTATGAATATGATGCTGCCTGTCGCCCAAACCAGATACCAGTAGGAGTCTTTATGATGCTGCTTCCCCAAACAATACAGGTAGAGTTCGTTATGAATATGCTGCTGCCCCAAACCGGAAGTAGATGCTTCCAACCACGGTAGAGTTCTATGAATATGAATCTGCTGTCCCCAAACCAACTACAGTAGCAGTTCTAATGATGCTGCTTCCCAAACAACTACCAGGTAGAGTTCATAAATATGATTGCTGCTTCCCAACCAACTACCAGGTAGAGTTCTATAGAATATGATGCTGCTGCTCCAAACAACTACCAGGTAGGTTCTATGATGCTGTTCCAAGCCAAATCCAGTGTAGAGGTCTTGAATATGATGCTGCTTCCCAAAAGCCAACTACCAGGTAGACTTCTATAAAATGAGTTGCTGCTTCCCAAACCAACTTACCAGGTAGACTTCTATAAATATGATGCTGCTTCCCAAAACCAAACTACCAGGTAGACTTCGATAAAATATTGATGCTGCTGCCCAACGCCAACTACCAGCGTAGGTTCTATAAATATTATGCTGCCTTCCCAAACCAACTACCAGGTAGACTTCTATAATATTGATGCTGCTTCCCAAGGCCAACTACCAGGTAAGAGTTCTATGAAATATGATGCTGCTCCCAAACCAACTACCAGGTAGAGTTCTATGAATATGATGCTGCTTCCCCAAACCAACTACCAGTTGTAGAAGTTCTTATGAAATGATGCTGCTTCCCAAGCCAAACTACGGTGGACTTCTATGAATAGATGCTGCCTCCCAAAACCAACTACCAGGTATGAGTTCTATGAAGATTGATGCTGCTTCCCAAGACAACTACCAGGTAAGAGTTCTATGAATTATGATTGCTGCTTCCCAAGCCACACCAGGTGGAGTTCTATGAAGATGCAATGCTGCTTCCCAAGCCAACTACAGGCTAGAGTTCTATGAATATGAGTGCTGCTTCCAAGCCAACACCCAGGGTAGACTTTCTATAAATGATGATGCTCTTCCCAAACCAACTACCAGGTAGACTTCCTATAAATAATGATGCTGCTGCCCAACCAACGTGACCAGGTAGAGTTCTATGATATGATGCTGCTGCCCAAACCAAACTACAGGTAGAGTTCTATGAATATGATGCTGCTTCCCAAGCCAACTACCAGGTAGACGTTCTATAGAATATGGGATCTTCCTGGAAGTCGCTGCGCTGGGTATAGATGTAGTCATATTCCCATCAGGTGTCCTCTACAGCAGATGCTGGCTGACGGTACAGAAAATACGAGATCTGATTTCTGCCAATAAATGTACAAGTGTGTATGTGTGTGTACTCACAGTGTGCAGTTTCCCAAACCATTGTTGCACGTTGGAAAGTGTGCAAATCATGGACTCAAGATTTTCCCAAACTCTGCTTTGTATGCTGCTGTTGACGGAGGACGACATAGTGGAATCATACTTGGTGACAAGTGGGTATGCAGAGACAGCTTCTGGTTCACCTCCTTATCTTCATGCAATAGACCTGAGCAACAACGGTACAACCAGGCTCATATCGCACCAGAGGTGTAGGCGGGCGCATGATTGCGTATAGAAGAGTCACTTCTGGTGTCTCAGATATACACATTGGGCGTTCAACCAAGAAGATGCTGCATTTTCATAATTGCAAGAGCAGCGCTTCACAATGACCTCAAACAACATGGCTGCCCAGTGCTTCACAATGACCTCAAACAACATGGCTGCCAGATCCCTCACAATGCCCTCAAACAACATGGCTGCCAATGCTTCACAATGACTCAAACAACATGGCTGCCCAGATCCTCACAATGACCTCAACAACATGGCTGCCCAGATCCTTCAAATGACCCTCAAACAGCATGGCTGCCAGATCCTCACAATGACTCAAACAGCATGGCTACCCAGATCCTCACAATGACCTCAAACACATGGCTGGCCAGACCTCACAATGACCTCAAACAACATGGCTGCCCTAGATCCTCACAATGACCTCAACAACATGGTCCGATGTACATGCTGCCAGATCCTCACAATGACCTCAAACAACATGGCTGCCAGATCCTCACAATGACCTCAAACAACATGGCGCCCAATCCTCACAATGACCTCAAACAACATGGCTGGCCAATCCTCACAATGACCTCACACATGGGCTGCCCTGACCCTCACAATGACCTCAAACACATGGCTGCCCAGATCCTCACAATGACCTCAAACAGGATGGCTGCCCTGATCCCTCACAAGACCTCAAACAACATGGCTGCCCAGATCCTCACAATGACCTCAAACAACATGTGCCCAGATCTACAATGACCTCAAAACAACATGAGCTGCCCAATCCCTCACAATGACTCAAACAACATGGCTTGCCAAAATCTTCACAATGACCTCAAAACACACATGGCTGCCCCAGATCCTCACAATGACCTCAAACAACATGGCTGCCCAGCATCCTCACAATGACTCAAACCAACATGGCTGCCAGATCCTCACAATCGACCTTTCAAACAACATGGGCTGCCCCAGATCGCCCCACAATGACCTCAAACAAACATGGCTGCCCAGATCCCTCACAAATGACCTTTCAACATCATGGCTGCCCAGATCCCTCACATGACCTCAAAACAGCAGGGCTGCCCAATCCTCACAATGACCTCAAACAACATGGCTTGCCCAGATCCTCACAATGACTTGTTCAAACAACATGGCCTGCCAGATCCTCACGAAAAAAATTTGACCTCAAACAACATGCTGCCCAGATCCCTCACAATGACCTCAAACAGCATGTCTAACCAGGATCCCTCACAAATGACCTCAAACAACATGGCTGCCCAGATCCCTCACAATGACCTCAAACACATGGCGTCACCTAAGTTCACAATGCACCTCATTTAACATACAGGGTGCCAGCATCGCCTCACAATGACCTGCAAACAACATGCTGCCCAAGTCTCACAATACCTCAAACAACATGGCTGCCCAATCCCTCACAATGACCTCAAAACAACATGGCTGCCTAATGCTTCACAATGACCTCAAACAACATGGCTGCCCAGATCCTCACAATGACCTCAAACAGGATGGCTGCCCTGATCCTCACAATGACCTCAAACAACATGGCTGCCCAGATCCTCACAATGACCTCAAACAACATGGCTGCCCAGTCTTCACAATGACCTCAAACAACATGGCTGCCCAGATCCTCACAATGACCTCAAACAACATGGCTGCCCAATGCCTCACATGACCTCAAACAACATGGCTGCCCAATGCTTCACAACGACCTCAAACAACATGGCTGCCCAGATCCTCACAATGACCTCAAACAACATGGCTGCCCAGATCCTCACAATGACCTCAAACAACATGGCTGCCCAGATCCCTCACGAATGACCTCAAACAACATGGCTGCCCAATGCTTCACAATGACCTCAAACAACATGGCTGCCCAGATCCTCACAATGACCTCAAACAGGATGGCTGCCCTGATCCCTCACAATGACCTCAAACAACATGGCTGCCCAGATCCTCACAATGACCTCAAACAGGATGGCTGCCCAATATCAGGACATTGATAATGCAGCTGCTTCATGTTTCTCTCCTCCTCCTCCTTCAACTCAACATGAAGAATTCACATCTTCATATCATGCTCTTCTTTTAAATACATTTTGTTTGAGCTCATGAAATTCCATGGCTCAGTTTCTCCTGCATGCTCAGCCTCTTTTTTGTCTTTGACCTCCGACCCGGGTCAGTGACGCAATCTTCCCTCCTGTTCTGCTGCAGATGTAGCGAGCTGGCCGTCATCCTGTTAAGACAAGTCTCCTCCAAGTCTTAACCTCCAAGTCTTAACCTCCAAGTCTTAACCCTTACTCCAAGTCTTAACCTTCAAGTCTTAACCTCCAAGCGATGGTGATCATCTGCCTCGAGAAAAACATTACTGCATGAGAGAACATCATCTCTTTAAGAGTGACTACAATTTGTTTTTATTACGGGAGTGCAAAAGGTGACTGACAACATTTCAGATGTTCCCCTGCAGTCCGGGGATGGCACATGTTGAATGAAAGTGTCCTACCAAATGAGAGAATTGGAATTGGAATGTTGCCCCCATCTGAACTGTCCTAATGGTCATGATTGGGGTTACCTTCCAGGGGTTGCTGGCTATCAATGATCCCGGGTCAACAAATCCCCCAGCCAGTGGCATGTATTCATGGATGCCAAGGAAAGCCAGGATCCCCCCCCCCCCCCCCCCCCAAAAAAAAAATACCAACAAAAAAACAACCTACACAATTTATTTAGTAAGTTAAAGTAAAGCAGCTTTGAAATCTAGCAACACTGCACCAACTAACTTCCTGTCATCCATACTCTTTAACCAATCATTTTTCACCAACAAAACGTAACAATGGATCAAATGTATCCTATTATAGTAGACTTTTCAGATTTTTCTAGACCAGACTTGGTTTCCAGCTGTTGTACAGCTTTTGACTTTGTCATAGTGAATAACTTGACCTCAGGTTGAGGGAGCTGATTTGGATTAAACCCCCTTTAAATAGGAAGACAGTTTTATCATGTGGAGGTTTCATTCAAGGTCGTATTCATTAGTGAAAAACGTAGCAAAATGTTTTGCATCAGAAAACAAAAACAAGCGTTTCTTATTGGACAAGTTCCGCTACTCGTCCCTCCCCATTTCCCGTCTGTTTTCATTTGTTTCTTGTGAATACCAATCTCTGTTACATGACATACTTTGTTTGTCTTTGGCAGGAGAGAGACAAGACTCAGAGGAACCAGAGCCAGAGACGTCCAAACCAGCAAGACGACACCAATGCTCCCAGTGTGAAAAGAGTTTTACCAAGTTAGGGAGCTTGAGAATACACAATAGAATACACACAGGAGAGAAGCCCTACCAATGCTCCCAGTGTGGAAAGCAGTTTACCCAGTTAGGGACCCTAAAATTACATATTAGAATACACACGGGAGAGAAGCCTTACCAATGCTCCCAGTGTGGAAAGAGATGTTCACAGTTAAGTTCCCTGAAATCACATGAGAAAATACACACAGGAGATAAGCCTCACAAATGCTCTCAATGTGGCAATACTTTTAAGCGGTTGAGTAACCTGAGAGATCATGAAAGAGTACACACTGGGAAAAAGCCTTACCACTGTTTCCATTGTGAAGAGAGTTTTAGCTGGTCAAGGCAACTGAAAGCGCATGAGAGAACACACACTGGAGAGAAACCTTACCACCACTGCTCCCAGTGTGAAAAGAGTTTTACCCAGTTATGGAATCTGAAAGCACATGAGAGAATGCACACAGGAAATAAGCCTCACAAATGCGCTCAATGTGGAAAAACTTTTAACCGGTTATATAACCTGAAAGTACATAAGAGAATACACACAGGGGAAAAGCCTTATCACTGCTCCCACTGTGGTAAGAGTTTTATYCTATCACGGGCCCTGACAAAGCATAAGAGGACACACACGGGAGAAAAGCCTTACCATTGCTCCCAGTGTGGAAAGAATTTCACTGACTCAAGTAACTGGAAAAAACATGAGCTAACACACTCTGTAAAGAAGCGTTTCCAGTGTTCTCATTGTGAAAGGAGTTTTAAGAAGTTAGGGAAACTGAAGCAGCATGAAAATACACACTAGGGAGCAGCCTTTTTGAACTGCTGCCACTGTGGAATGACATGTACCTGGTTAAAGCAACTGAAATTACATGAAAGAATCCACACCGGAGAGAAACGTTACCTCATGGTCCTAACTGGAAGCAGTGGTAACACACACAGGGGAGATTTCCTCCCATTGCTCCAAGTGTGGAGAGAGATATTTCACATAAACTTACAATTTATGACTTGACACACAGTGCTCCCACATGTCTCAAATTTTTGACTGAAAGTTGGTGGTTTTGTTTATGCCCTGATTGCCATATGAAATCTGATTGGAGACTCAGAAATAAAAAATGTTTAATCCCAAGATATGAATTGAATACGGAGTATGTCCGTTTCTATGTAGATTCAGTGTACAAACTGTGATTAAATAAGTTTTTACTCTGTCTCTCTCTGTCTGTGTGTGTGTTGTCTGTGTGTGTGTGTGTGTTGTCTGTGTGTGTGTGTGTGTGTGTCTGTGTGTTAATCAAGTGCTACAGTATTTGCTTGTGATGTACAGTGGGCTCCAAAGTTACTGGCACCCCTGACTGGCAATGCACAAACAATACTTAAAAAAATGTAAACAATATAATTATAGAGAGAAACTGAAAATACCAACATGTGAGAAATATTGTACTTTATTAATGTTTCAATGGAACCCACCAAAATCATACAATTATTTAATACAAAATATATTTCACCAAAATCAAGGTTTCATAATTATTGGCTCCTCATTTAGTACTTAGTGCCACCACCTCTGGCAAGGATAACAGCATGGAGTCTTTTCCTGTAACGTTTGACAAGGTTAAGGAACACATTTGGAGGGATGTTGGACCATTCCTCTATGCAGATCCTTTCCAGATCCTTCACATTCTTGGGTTTGCGCTTATTCTTCAACTCAGCCCACAGGTTTTCGATTGGATGGAGGTCCGGCGACTGAGATGGCCATGGCAGAACATTGATTTTGTTGTCACAGAACCATTTCTGTGTGGATCTTGAGGTATGTTTTGGGTCATTGTCTTGTTGGAAAGTCCACCTACGGCCAAGTTCCAGCCTTCTACCAGAGGCAACCAGATTGTCAGACAAAATTGCCTGATACTTGGTGGAATTCATTATGCCGTCAATCATAATCAATGCCCCTGGTCCTCTGGAATTAAAACAGCCCCAAAACATCACTGACCCCCCTCCATATTTCACCGTGGGTATGAGGTGCCTCTCCTTGTATGCATCTCTGTTTTCGACGCCAAACATGCCGATGCTGTATCTGACCAAAACGTTCAATTTTGGTCACATCTGACCAAAACACCTTCCAATCAATATTTTAAATTACGTTTGGCAAACTCCAAGCGCTTGCGTCTGTGTCTTGGGGTCATTAAGGTCTTTCTTCTGGCAACCCTTCCAAAGAGCCTGTGGTTGTGGAGGTGGTGTCTGATGGTGCTTTTTTAAACCTGGTGACCCCAAGACGCCACCAAGGCCTGCAATTCTTTCACAGTGATTCTTGGGGATTTTGTTGCTTCCCTCACCATCCTCCTCCCTATCCTGGGGGGCAAAATGCATTTGTGTCCTCTACCTGTGAGGTTTTCAACTGTTCCATATCTTTTGAATTTTTTAATAATTGTCCAGACAGTGCTCAGTGGTATATTCAATCGTTTGTGGATCTTCTTGTAGCCATGACCAGATTGATGAAGGTCTACGACCATCTGTCTCTTTTGAACTGACAGTTCTTTTCTTCATGGTGTTGGATGACAGCGGGATATTGCATGTGTGTTACCTCATTTTTATACCYCCGTGAAACAGAAAGTGATGTAATGGCTCAATATAGTTCCTTAAGACTTAGATCAACTTAAATAAGTGGAATTTAATTTCTGGTTTAATTTTGGTAGATATTATTTACAATAATCTTTAAGGGTGCCATTAATTGTGAAACCTTGATTTGGAGGACATTGATTTTTAATTAAATCAATAAATTATTTTGGTTGGTTCCATTGAAACATTAATAAAGTACAGTATTTCTTACATGTTGGAGGGAACGAGTCCTGAGCTGTCCCTACAAGACCTGATCCAGAAACAGAAGAAGTGGGGTAGAAGAGGGAACGAAGTCCTGAGCTGTCCCTACAAGACCTTATCCAGGAAACAGAAAAGTGGGGTAGAAGAGGGAACGAAGTCCTGAGCGTCTCTACAAGACCTGATCCAGAAACAGAGAAGTGGGGTAGAAGAGGAACGAGGTCTGAGCTGTCCCTACAAGACCTGATCCAGAAACAGAGAAGTGGGGTAGAAGAGGGAACGAGGTCCTGAGCTGTCCCTACATGACCTGATCCAGAAAGAGAGAAGACGGAACAAGCCCTGAGCTGTCCCTACAAGACCTGATCAGAACAGAGAAGAGGAACAAATTTTGTCTCTCTCAGGAAAATGTATTATTAAAAATACATGTTGGAGTATATATTAAAAATAAACACACAGTGATTTATTAAACATAAAGTTGCAATTTAAAAATACATTTAAAAGACAGCACGGGGGTTTAAAGACACATTTCCACGTGTAAATAATAAAGCATATACAGTGGGCTGCAAAGTTACTGGCACCCCTGACTGGCAAAGCACAAACAATACTTAAACAAATATAAACAATATAATTATAGAGATAAACTCAAAATA
>NW_019943020.1:0-7832 GCF_002910315.2 Salvelinus sp. IW2-2015 | reverse complement strand
TATATTACTGTACTGATACCATCTACTACTGCCATCTGCCTATACCGCTCTGTACCAATGCGCTCATTTCATATATTTGTTATGTACATATTCTTCATTCCTTTACACTGGTGTGTATAAGGTAGTTGCTGAAATTGATAGGTTAGATATCGTTGGTTATTACTTGCATTGTCCGGAAACTAGAAGCACAAGCATTATCGGCTACACTCGCATTAACATCTGCTAACCATGTGTATGTTGACAAATTAAAAATTTGATTTTAAGTGCAAAACATTTCTATAAACCAGTTTTTGCTTTGACATTATGGGGTTGTGTATGTAGAATTGAAAGAGAGGGGGCCAATTAATCAATTTTAGGAATAAGCTTAAACGTAACAAAATGTGGAAAAGTGAAGGGGTCTGAATACTTTCTGAAATGCACTGTATTTTTGGGAAAGGTAGTATAATGTAAATGAGCAAAACATTTGTGACCGGCAACTTGTTAACTTTTTGAATCGATTTTCTGACTGATTGCATGCTTTCATTTGCGTCGGTTTGTGGTTCGCGCACTTGATCTCTTGAACATTTTAATTCAGTTACCGATTGCGTGTCGGTGAATTCGTTTATATAAACCCTAGAAATCATGTTCTCTGTCTTCATTGGGAAGGGTAATTTATTTGTGATTGTTTCTAAGGTCAAACATTGTAGATTAAATAACAACCAGGTGCATTTTCTCTGTGTTAATTTCAGGAAAGAGACAGATATGGATTTCAAGCAAACTTTTAAACCAGAACCTGCCGTGAGTGTTTTGAAGACATGTTGATACAATGCTTATGACCTCATATCTCATAACATAATTGCATATCTCTCAGCTTCTTGCCCTTTTAAAGGAAAGGGCCGTTGAATCATCAACCAGCTACAAGGTTTGTGGAACTATGGTGTTTGTTTTCTCAGGAGGTGCCTGCGTGTGTGTTGGGTTGAGACCCAGAGGGAGAGTGTCCTGCAAACAGGCCTCTGAGACCTCGGGCGCCATAGAGCTGTGATGGAGGAGAGATCAGGGAAGGTTCCTCTTAGCCCCGAACCCGTGCGGTTTATCTCCCAGGTAAGGGAATAACACACAACTGTTTATATAAGAATGCTACTCCACAAAATTATTTCATGAAAAAAAAGTTTCATCAGTTCACTCAGCTGCTGTCTGTCTCTGCTCTCACTGCTTGTCCTTCCATATGACTCCATCAAACTGATGGTGTTAACCTAGCCCTGTCAGAGCTCTATGTACATGACCACCTCAAGTATTGACACCTACGGCTCAACCATCAGGGCAAAAGGTATTAAACCTCCACACACCTCTAACGTCATCATAAACAGATCATTCTTATCTAGGCCTGACTGTTTTAAAGTTCGATTTTTCTAAACAATTTCGGCAAACTTTCATAACAGGTTGGCCTAGGAACTTTTCTGTGGAGCAGCTAAGCAGTAAAGTGCTTAAAATCATGGCAAGTGGTAAGTGGAGTTTCTGCGATTGTACCTGATGAAGACAGCTTGCCTGTCGAAAACGTGGTAAAATTAAATATTTTTGCATCTGAGCTCCCTAAGAGTTGCCCCGGCTCGCCTTATTTTTCAGTGGAGTTTTCTGCCAATGTAAACATAGAAAGTCTTTTGAGTGTCTCTCTTTAAAGAAGTGTTACTAATAACAATAGCGGAAATGGAGGAAAACTCGCCTCCTGCGGGACCTGGCATCTTGTCACTTCCCTCCTCCTCTGACATTCTCCTTCTTCTGTCTCTGCTTGCTAAAGCCAATCTAACCACTCACTAATTCCAAGCATCTGCCTCGTAACCCTAGGAAGCTCTTTGCCACCTTTCCTCCTCCTGAATCCTCCTCCCCCTCCTCCCCCCCTCCTCCCTCTCTGCTGATGACTGCGTTCAACCATTTTGAAAAGAAGGTCGACGACATCCGATCCTCGTTTGCTAAGTCAAACCGACACCGTGGTTCTGCTCACACTGCCCTACCCTGTGCTTTTGACCTCTTTCTCCCCTCTCTCTCCAGAATGAAATCTCGCCGTCTATGTGACGGCCGGCCGACCCAACAAACCTGCCCGCTTGACCCTATCCCCCCTCTCTTCTTCCGACCATTTCCGGACCTGCTCCCTACCTCACCATCGCCCTCATCACTTCATCCTTGACCGCTGGCTACGTCCCTTCCGTCTTCAAGAGAGCGAGAGTTGCCACCCCTTCTGAAAAAAACTACACTCGATCCCGCCGATGTCAACAACTACAGACCGTTCCCTTCTTTCTGTTTCTCATCCAAAACTCTTGAACGTGCCTCCTGGGCCAGCTCTCCTGCTATCTCTCTCAGAATGGACCTTTCTTGATCCAAAATCAGTCAGGTTTCAGACTAGTCATTCAACTGAGACTGCCTTCTCTGCTGTCACGGAGGCGCTCCGCCACTGCTAAAGCTAACTCTCTCTCTCCTCTGCTCTCTCCTTCTTTAGACCTATCGGCTGCCTTTGAATACTGTGAACATCAATCCCTCCTCTCCACCCTCTCGGCTGGGATCTCCGCGCGGCCCACGCTTGGATTGCGTCCTATCTGACAGGTCGCTCCTACCCAGGTGGCGTGGCGAGAAATCTGTCTCCGCACCACGTCTCTCACCACTGGTTCCCCCAGGCTCTGTTCTAGGCCTCTTCCTATTCTCGCTATACCAACCAAGTCACTTGGCTCTGTCATATATCCTCAGCATGGTCTCTCCTATCATTGCTATGCAGACGACACACAATTAATCTTCTCCGTTTCCCCCCTCTGATAACCAGGTGGTGAATCGCATCTCTGCATGTCTGGCAGACATTCATGTGGATGAGCGATCACCACCTCAAGCTGAACCTCGGCAAGACGGAGCTGCTCTTCCTCCCGGGGAAGGACTGCCCGTTCCATGATCTCGCCATCACGTTGACAACTCCATTGTGTCCTCCTCCAGAGTGCTAAGAACCTTGGCGTGATCCTGGACACAACCCTGGTCGTTCTCCAACTAACATCAAGGCGGTGACCCGTTCCTGTAGGTTCATGCTCTACAACATTCGCAGAGTACGACCCTGCCTCACGCAAGGAAGCGGCGCAGGTCTCTAAATCCAGGCACTGTCATCTCCCTCTGGATTACTGCAACTCGCTGTTGGGGCTCCCGCCTTGTGCCATTAAACCCCTACAACTCATCCAAGACGCCGCAGCCCGTCTGGTGTTCAAACTTTCCCAAGTTCTCTCACGTCACCCGCTCCTCCGCTCTCTCCACTGGCTTCCTGTTGAAGCTCGCATCCGCTACAAGACCATGGTGCTTGCCTACGGAGCTGTGAGGGGAACGGCACCTCCGTACCTTCAGGCTCTGGATTCAGGCCTACACCAAACAAGGCACCGCGTTCATCCAACCTCGGCCTGCTCGCCTCCCTACCTCTGAGGAAGTACAGTTCCCGCTCAGCGCAGTCAAAACTGTTCGCTGCCTCTGGCACCCCAATGGTGAACAAACTCCCGTCACACGCCAAGGTCAGCGGAGTCAATCACCACCTTCCCGGAGACACCTGAAACCCCACCTCTAAGGAAACCTAGGATAGGATAAAGTAATCCTTCTAAACCCCCCCCCCCCTTAAAAGAGTTAGATGCACTATTGTTAAGTGGTTGTTCCACTGGATATCATAAGTGAATGCCACAATTTGTAAGTCGCTCTGGATAAGAGCGTCTGCTAAATGACTTAAATGTAATGTAAATGTAAATGTTAATAGAATGTATTTCACTGCATTGTCCTCAACTCACTGCTCAGCAGGATACATGTCGGTGTAGACGTCCCTGAGGCCTGGTGCTGTCTGGGGATGTCAACCTACCAGAGCTGCATCCAGGCCGACTGGCACTGTGTGTGAGAACACTGCTGACTGAGCTGCACGAGGCCTGTTCCTCAGCCAGCTACTGCTTCCACCTCCCTCCTCTGGAAAGCACTCTCTCTGCAGACGGTGAGAAAGGGCAAATGGGCTGCGTTCCAATGGCACCTTATTCCCTATGTAGTGCACTACTTTTTAATAAGGATGCACCCTATTCCCTACCATATCCACTACTTATTGAGACGCAAACATGGTGTTATTGTATGGTAGGCTGTGAGGTAATTTTGAGAACCATTCGAGATGCATCACAACCATTTCTGTCTGGCCATTTTCTTTTAGAATGTGAAAAGGACGAGTTTTTCCAGACTGAAGCAGTGGAGCAGTTTCTCAGCTGGTGCCCCCAGAAGGTCAGTGTGGAGTTTGAGGAAACTAAGTATAACCCTTTCCATGCACAGCCAGAAAAGGGGAGTCATAGGGCATGGAGTTAGTATGAATTAATTATTTTATTGTGTGTTTGTGTTTGTGTTTTTCCATTTCTTCTTCCTTGACAGTATATTCTGAATCATCCAGACACTTGAACTGGACACTAAAGTCTCTGAAGTGGGATACGGACGTGAGACGAGCAGCTGTCGCTCAGGAGCTTCACCCCTGAGATGAGCTCCCTCAGAGCAGCCTGGAGCTACTTCTGGAGGGTGAGTGGAGAGCTTGGCACCAGAAAGAAGTGTGTCACAAATGGCAATCTATTCCTTACATAGTGCACTATATAGGAATTGGTTGCCATTTGGGATGTAGCCATAGAGGAGGGGATGAGAGGGTCTGGAGGGTGGGGAAAATAGTCCATTCCTTGTTTGTGTTATCATCAGATGGGCTTCTCCTCTCCCAGAAGCAGACAGAGAATCCTTTGCCTTAACACCCTCAGGACTGTCTTGCAAGTGAGTGTGTGGATTTGATTGATATGGTTACTAGTTTCATAGTTGCATTGCATCATCATAGCTTTTGCAAATATGTTGACATTTGATCTCTTGTAAGAAAAAAGCAGGAAACTTCAGAACAAAACTTATCTCCCACTCATGTCCCCAGGTACATCAGTGGACATTTCAGGGTCAGTCACAGTCAACACCTGCATCATCCACTACCGTCACCAGGAGTTCTCCCATTGGCTAGACCTGTTTCCATGGGAACAGCTTGTTCATAGGAAAACGGCTCATAGAAAGAGGTATGAGCGTTTTCAACTGACAAACCAGACTGGAGAATGTCAAGCACACCAGTTGATTGCTTGAAACGGATGTAAAGACAATATCCAACAGCATACATTACTAACCTGGCCCTGTAACATGGTTTCTTTTTGATATTGATTAACACTCTAATCCTCTCCTGTCTGCATCCTCGTGTTTCTGTTGTGTCTGGTGGTATATTGTGGTGTGTAGTCCAGTGGACTATTTGCATACCCTCCCGTCCACCAGGAACTTCCCCCACCTGGACGCCCCAGTGATGATCAGCTCCTCAGTGTCCAATGTCAATGTGTCTGTCCAGCTGGGAGACACTCCTCCCTTCGCCCTGCGCTTCATCTCAGTCAGCACAGGTACAGCACAACACACACTCGCACAGGGCATGGTCAAATTATACTCCCGTTGCATATAAGGTCAAGAATATGTTGTTGTGGGAACACAAAGTTTAGTCTTGCCTGGAGAGGAATGGCAGGAATGCTAATGAACAGCAGTGGGTGTTTTTCTTCAGTTCATTCTGCTTTCAACATTGCAGTGGTTTCAGGAAGTCATGGTGCTGGAGCTGTTGAATCAACCCTTTCCAAACATACCCAGCCCTGATAGATTAAATAAGTAATCAGAAGTGTTTTTGTAAGGCACAGTCAGCTTTTTACCATTCTGTAACACATGAACTACTATTACTTTATTCCTCTATATATGGTAATCAAATGCAATATCCTTTTAAATCACAGAATCATCACACACCTACACATAGTGAGTAGAGTTAGAGTTGCAAAGTGTAGTAATGTGACTTGTGATCTTCAGTAGATCTGAATATGTCATGTATAATGTAGAGATGCAGCACGTTCTGGACATCAGCACAAACGCAGAGAGCCTCAATTTCCAGAATGTTCACCGCCATCTCTCTCTGTCCCTGGAACACTTCTGGTGGAGGGTGGGCCAGGACTCCCACATCCAGCAGGCCCCTCACCCCCCTGGCAAACACGTGTGGGGGGAAGCCCGCATCCTCGACTCCCTTACACTGCAGGTAAGGCAGGCATACAAGGTAGGCAATAACTATTTAGGGTTACTCACTCACTACTACTCACCAAGGTTTCAGCTGGGTTCCAATGATGTGATGAAGAACACCAAAATCAGGCTACTGGAATTCCTATTTTTCTGAAATTACCATCTATTCATAAATCGTTGAAGTTGACCTCTAAACCACGGGTCAAACTCATTCCACAGAGTGCAGAGTGTCTGCGGGTTTTCACTACTCCCTTATACTTGATTGATGACATAAGGTCACTAATAGTAAGGAACTCTCCTCACCTGGTTGTGTAGGTCTTCATCGAAATGAAAAACCTAAAACCCCCAGACACTAGGCTCTCCATGGAATGAGTTTGACACCCCCGCTCTAAAAACACCCTTCTTTTCCTGTATTGACCTGATGATCACAGCCCTGATTTAGTATTTGACCAATACTACACCAGCCATTGTTGTTATCTTTGTTGTCTCTGTCACCCCAGGGGAGCTTCAACAAGCCCCAGAGTGAGTCCAGTAGCCATTCTGAGAGTGTGAGTGTGGAGTCCAATGTGAGGGGCCTACAGCTGGAGGTGTCAGAGACCTGTGCCCTGTGCTTCTCCCGCCTACTGTCCCTCTGTAACCTGGACAGCTGCAGGAAGCTGGAGGCCTCAGAGCAGCCAGATGTGGTGCCTGTACCTGTCCTTGTTGATGGGACAACCTCCCCCAGTCATGGCGCCTTTTATTTTAAGATTGAGTGTAACCTGGAGGATGTCAACGTGTTCACACTCTCCAATGTAGCAGGTAAGTTAAATGGGAAGTGCTGTTTATATCCCCTATATAGTTCACTACTTTTGACCACAGCCCTATGGCCCCTGGTAAAAAATTAGTGCACTATATAGGGCAGGGGTACTCAACTCTTACCGTACGAGGTCCGGAGCCTGCAGGTTTTCTGCACCTGGTGTCCAAGTTCTAAATCATTCTCTGATTTAGAGGGGAACAATGGGAAAAAATGCAGTGGCACTGGCTTCCAGAGTTGAGTTTGAGGGATATAAGAAATAAGGTGCATTTTGGATGGACCTTTTAATATCCATCTCTGACTAGGCCTACATTGAGTATGGTAATTGGCTCTTGTGTTGTACTAGGAGCTGTGTCTTTGCGGGTGGACACAGTGAAGGCCCAAGACTCGGCGGAAAGCTCCACGGTGTCTGTCCAGGGTGTGTGCGTTGAGCCCCATTGAGCCCTGCTGTCCCTCAGCCCAAACCCCCAACCCTGTCCTCAGCCTCTCCAGCCATCCTGGCCGTCTCGCCTACCACGTCACCACTGGGAACGTGGAGGTAGCGTTAAGGTTTACTTCATCCTACCGTCAAGTCCATCCAGGCGTATCAGTCCTATTCCTTCTTCTGTGATGTACAGGTGTTATTCAGATAAGTTCGCATTGCCACGTTCTCTTCCTTTGTGCAGGTCCAAGTGTCAAGAGGAGCTGCAACTCTGCAAAGTGGACGCCATCAGACCACATGTTTTTTGTCCCATCACACGTAGACAGAGAGCCAGGGTTGCTGGGAGTGAGCGTGCTGTGTGACCTGACAAGAAAAATTCCACCAGAGAGTGGATCTTACTAAAGACTTCTCCAGCCCACAGCAGGGTC
Source organism: Salvelinus sp. IW2-2015 (assembly GCF_002910315.2). Classification (NCBI taxonomy): domain Eukaryota; kingdom Metazoa; phylum Chordata; class Actinopteri; order Salmoniformes; family Salmonidae; genus Salvelinus; species Salvelinus sp. IW2-2015. Next base: position 118 of record NW_019943020.1, on the reverse strand, counting down.
AAGGACCTGTCTGTGTGTTGTAGAACTGGCAGAACCCGCTTCACAGGCCCAGGTGACGGAGCACAACTACCCTTCTGCTGCACACAGACGCCCTGTCCCTCTCCACTCACTCCGGCTC
>NW_019943019.1:181812-202622 GCF_002910315.2 Salvelinus sp. IW2-2015 | reverse complement strand
AAAATAATGTAAAAACATGACAAACTTACCTTGATCTGATATAATGCTGAGAAAATACCTTACAATCCAAATGGCCAATTGATAAATTATTAATCTCACTTTAGCCTTGAGGATTTGCACCTGTTGAAAATGTATGAAAAATACCTCAAGATGTCTTTGGCGCTCTGATGCGCGCTTGTTCAATTCAACGTCTCAAAAACAGGTCTTTATAACGGTGGCAGCGGCTAAGGATCTCTCCAGGGGCAGTTTAATACCTGGTGCAGGAGGTTTGTCCGGCAACCATAGAAACGGTACACCCCTTGTAAACAGCTTCCCGTTCTTCTATAGGCTTGGTTGTTGCTATAGTGCTTCATTTTTAATCAGTCTCACTCAGGTTTGTTCGTCACGCAAGTAAATCCAGTCTAGTGCCCCAAAAGGGAGTTGGAAGCACATAGGATTTTTGTATTTTATTTWTTTTTTACAAATCAGCTTGATCTTTATCCCATCACATGAGTTTAAATGGAAAATTGACATTTACTAAATGTGTTGAATGGAACGGTTTTGACATGCAGCATAAATAGACATTATCTAAATGTTCAAGCAGATTGAGTTGGTATACTAATACAATATATATTTATATTCATTTGAGTAGGGTATTTAACCCACTACCTTGCAGACAATGGGGCTTTGCGACAACTTTTGGAAGTGAACTCTGGAAATAAAAAAATCTGGGTTTTTTTGTCCCAAAAAATTGTACATGAATTGTTCATCCTAAACTTTGCAGAGAACGGCAATAAGGAGCAGAGAGTAAACTCTGAGTGGTATTGACATTGAAGATAAGACATTTTGGAGTGTTTGACCCAGTTCTGAGTGACAGTTGTCAAAAAAAATGATAAACAAAAAAGCAGACATCCAGCTCTGGAGTGGGGACAGAACTCAAGAGATGAGGAAGCCTTTTTATTGCTTTACAGTTGCTTTTGTCAAGAGTCTCAGGAAACCACTCAGCCACACTAATAGAGCGTCCAAGGGGCCAAACCTTTTTGTTTCTCTTTTTTTCCTTTTCTGTCTTATTAACAAAAGTACATTCCTTCACAGACGCACGTCCTCCTAGATGTCCAAAGGGTACATCCAAGTTCCAAGACCCTATTGCTGTGGCGCTGATTCATTCAATCATAACCAGTTACGATTGTATAATCCTCCATCGTCATAACTTGTTGCCGTCATATGGTAAAAATGACTACAAAAATGAATCAATCACAGATTAGAAATTGTACCATACATGTAGCCTACACCAAGGGCAAAACTCTCATGTACCTAGCACTCTCTACCAAGTTTGGGGAGGGCAGACAAGGAAAAAACCAACAGACCAATCAGCGAGATCACTCCAGTCTGACAAAGAGAGAGAGAGAGTGATGGAGGATAGGATCAGGGCCAGTTCCCTGAGTACTTTCCTCTTAGTACCAGTCGGCCCTTTTTGCCACTCAACTGCGAAATCCACAGCCCATTGTTGGGCCCTGTAGGGCTGGTGTTCTGACCAGACCTGATTGTTCATGTCAGACTCTGAACCAGCCGCCAGCCCTCCTCCTCTGCCCACCTTGAGGAGAAGTCAGAGGTCAGAATAGCGAGCAGCCAATCACAATAATGCTGACAGGGAGATGAGTTGAGGTCTGTCTGGGAAATAGGGAAGGGACAGAGATTAGACACCAATGAATTTGGCAGAGTCACAGCTGGACAAAGCTGGGGAATTACCCAACAAGCCTCAGCACAACTACAGTCTTTATTGCTATCATCAATCATCAACTCAAACAAGATAAACTGTAACAAAAAGTGAATTATTGGGAAACTAAACCTGATGCATATGAGTTTAGTAAACAGCCACTTAAGGACATAGACACACAAAATAAATATGCATAGGCCACAGATTTTTTGAATTCATACAGGTTTTAGACATTTTCATTACTCAAACATGATCAACATCTGATATATTGAATATTTAATCCCCCTGTATAAGAATGACTTGCATCACATCACAAAATAAACTTCTCTCCTCGAACTTTTCACTCAGGCAAAAGTTAGGATTTGTGACAATGCGTTTGCATTGACAGGAGATGGCGCTAGATCATAGAAAATGACAGTGTAGCTCTGTTCTCCAAGGCAGCCCAATGGAGATTTTTGAACAAATATAAAATATCACATTTATTAAAAAGTTTGATGTAGTTTCTTTAAATCCTCAAAATATTTATTTGTGTAGTGTAATAATTTGTGTTCTGAAAAAAAGTGTTCTCAACAAAATCAAAAAACAAAATATACATAAACATCAAATACAGTGCCGCCTTTTCCCCCCAAATTTTTTGTTACAGCTGTTTTCTAAAATGGATTGCATTTTTTTTTAAACATCAGCAATCTACACACAATACCCCATAATGACAAAGTGAAAACAGGTTTTTATAAATTTTTGCAAATGTATTAAATCTAAAAAACAGAAATACCTTATTTACATAAGCATTCAGACCCTTTGCTATGAGACTCGAAATTGAGCTCAGGTGCATCCTGTTACCATTGATCATCCTTGAGATGTTTCTACAACTTGATTAGAGTCCACCTTTGGTCAATTCAATTGATTGAACATGATTTGGAATGGCACACGCCTGTCTATACAAGGTCCCACAGTTGACAGTGCATGTCAGAGCAAAAACCAAGCCATGAGGTCGAAGGAATTGTCCGTAGAGCTCCGAGACAGGATTGTGTCAAGGTACAGATCTGGGGAAGGGTACCAAAAAATGTCTGCAGCATTGAAGGTCCCCAAGAACACAGTGGCCTCCATCATTCTTAAATGGAAGAAGTTTGGAACCACCAAGACTCTTCCTAGAGCTGGCCGCCCGGCCAAACTGAACAATCGGGGGAGAAGGGCCTTGGTCAGGGAGGTGAACAAGAACCCAAAGCTCACTCTGACAGTGCTCTATTGTTCCTTTGTGCAGATGGGAGAACCTTCCAGAAGGACAAGCATCTCTGCAGCACTCCACCAATCAGGCCTTTATGGTAGAGTGGCCAGACGGAATCCCCTCCTCAGTAAAAGGCACATGTCAGCCCGCTTGGAGTTTGCCAAAAGGCACCTAAAGGACTCTGATCATGAGAAACACGATTCTCTGGTCTGATGAAACCAAGATTGAACTCTTTGGTCTGAATGCCAAGCGCCATGTCTGGAGGAAACCTGGCACCATTTTTACAGTGAAGCATGGTGGTGGCAGCATCATGCTGTGGAGTTGTTTTTCAGCGACAGGGACTGGGAGACTAGTCAGGATCGAGGCAAAGATGAACGGAGCAAAGTACAGAGAGATCCTTGATGAAAACCTACTCCAGAGCGCTCAGGACCTCAGACTGGGGCGAAGGTTTACCTTCCAACAGGACAACGACCCTAAGCACACAGCCAAGACAACCCAGAAGTGGCTTCAGGACAAATCTCTGAATGTCCTTGAGTGGCCCAGCCAGAGCCCGGACTTGAACACGATCGAACATCTCTGGAGAGACCTGAAAATAGCTGTGCAGCAATGCTCCCCATCCAACCTGACAGAGCTTGACAGGATCTTCAGAGAAGAATGGGAGAAACTCCCCAAATACAGATGTGCCAAGCTTGTAGCGTTTTACCTAAGAAGACTCTATGCTGTATTCGTTGCCAAAGGTGCTTCAACAAAGTACTGAGTAAAGGGTAGAATACTTATGTAAATGTGATATTTCCGTATTAAAAATAAATAAATTGGCAAACATTTCTGAAAACTTTTTTCTTTATCATTTTGGGGTATTGTGTGTAGATTGATGAGGGAAAAAAACGATTTAATCAATTTTAGAATAAGGCCATAACATAACACAATGTGGAAAAAGTCTAAGGGTCTGAATACTTTCCAAAGTCAATCTACTATAGTAGATTGACATACTCTACCAGTCAAAAGTTTGGACACACCTACTTATTCAAGGGTTTTTCTTTATTTTTTACTATTTTCTACATTGTAGAATAATAGTGAAGACATCAAAACTATGAAATAACACATATGGAATCATGTAGTAACCTAAAAAGTGTTAAACAAATCAAAATATATTTTATATTTGAGATTCTTCAAAGTAGCCACCCTTTGCCTTGATGACAGCTTTGCACACTCTTGGCATTTTCAACAAGCTTCATGAGGTAGTCACCTGGAATGCATTTAAATTAACAGGTGTGCCAAAGTTAATTTGTGGAATTTCTTTCCTTCTTAATGCGTTTGAGCCAATCAGTTGTGTTATGACAAGGTAGGGGTGGTATACAGAAGATAGCCCTATTTGGTAAAAGACCAAGTACAAATTATGGCAAAAACAGCTCAAATAAGAAAAGCAAAATGACAGTCCATCATTACATTAAGACATGAAGGTCATTCAATCCGGAAAATGTCTAGAACTTTGAAAGTTTCTTCAAGTGCAGTCGCAAAAACCATCAAGCGGACCGCCACAGGAAAGGAAGATCCAGAGTTACCTCTGCTGCAGAGGATAAGTTCATTACAGTTACCAACCTCAGAAATTGCAGTCCAAATAAATGCTTCACAGAGTTCAAGTAACAGACACATCTCAACATCAGCTGTTCAGTGGAAACTGCGTGAATCAGGCCATCATGGTCAAATTGCTGCAAAGAAACCACTACTAAAGGACACCAATAATAAGAAGAGACTTGCTTGGGCCTAGAAACACGAGCAATTGACGTTAGACCGGTGGAAATCTGTTCTTTGGTCTGATCAGTCCAAATGTGAGATTTTTTGTTCCAACCGCTGTGTCTTTGTGAGACGCAGAGTAGGTGAACAGATGATCTCCGCACGTGTGGTTCCCACCATGAAGCATGGAGGAGGAGTTGTGATGGTGTGGGGGTGGTTTGGTGGTTACACTGTCTGTGATTTATTTAGAATTTTAGAATTCAAGGCACACTTAACCAGCATGGCTACCACAGCATTCTGCAGCAATACGCCATCCTATCTGTTTTGCTCTTAGTGGGACTATCATTTGTTTTCAACAGGACAATGACCCAACACCTCCAGGCTGTGTAAGGGCTATTTGACCAAGAATAAGAGTGATGGAGTGCTGCATCAGATGACCTGGCCTCCACAATCACCCGACCTCGTCCCAATTGAGATTGTTTGGGATGAGTTGGACCGCAGAGTGAAGGAAAAGCAGCCAACAAGTGCTCAGCATATGTGGGAACTCCTTCAAGACGGTTAGAAAAGCATTCCAGGTGAAGCTGGTTGAGATAATTTGGCTCCTGAGTGGCGCAGTGGTGTAAGATACTGCAAGTACCTGGTTCGAATCCAGGCTGCATCACATCTGGCCATGATTGGGAGTCCCATAGGGCGGCGCACAATTGGCCCAGCGTTGTCCTCGGTAGGCCGTCATTGTAAATAAGAATTTGTTCATAACTGACTTGACTAGTTAAATAAAACTTACACATAATGTCAAGAGTGTGCAAAGCTGACATCAAGGCAAACAGTGGCTACTTTGAAGAATATAAAATATATGTTTTGGTTACTACATGATTCCATATGTCTTATTTCATATTTTTGATGTCTTCCCTATTATTCTACAATGTAGAAAATAGTAAAAATAAAGAAAAACCCTTGAATGAGTAGGTGTGTCCAAACTTTTGACTGGTACTGTATATATATTTATCAAAACCCCTGCCTGTTATACACAAAGTTATTCAGTGTTTCCAGTGGGCCCCAAAGCTATAGTGAAGGGGCTTTTCCAGGAAACACTGGCTGTGTGCTATTTACACACTGAACCAGCATTCATAGCTCTGACAGAGACCCAAAAGGAAGACGGTGACTGACTCGTGAGTCACAGACTCAGGTTGGTGGGGGGGAACCAAGATGGAGGTCAACACGTGGGCAAGAAAACAAGCAAGACATCCTGAGTATCTCTGAAAACAAAGTCCACTCTGTCAAGATCATGTTAATCATTGACCAATGAAAGTATGGCTCCACCCCCTTTACTCTGTGTTTTGGGAAAGCCTCGGGTCCTGGTATCTGAAAGCAGATGGTGATCTGCATGAGACAATAACAAGTTAGGTTATGTCTCCCTGCAGTGTGAGTAATACAGTTATACAGAATATATATGACCCATTAAAGCAAGGGCATTTGTCCAGATAAGATTTAAGGGGACAAAATAACACAGCATAAGAACAGATAAGGTGGCCATTCAGCAGTAGTCTACTTTCAGTATTTTGAACTGACTGACCTCTCACATGAGCTTCAGATCATTTGGTCTGACCATTTAAAGCAAAGCGTCAAGTACTGAGCTATTTTGTGTGGATAAATGTTATATGCTGCTCATTTTGAGAGGAAATGTGTTGTTTTTTGTTCAAATTATTATCCCAAAAAAGATAAAACATGGGTAACCTTGAAGGCTTGATGGTCACAGTGTATGACATTGTTTKATTGAAAATTAAACAACAGAGTGACTTTCACTTTCTGGTTGTGTAACGTCAAAATGGCAGCATTGTCCTTATGTCCTTATCTGCTGTATGTTTGTTTCAAGTTTGAACAAAAAAAGTCCCATGACCTTCTAGTGTAATGATTTATTTGCTGAAGCAAATTGCCTATTAAAATAACCCCCTCTCAGTGTGGTGCAGAATGAACAGAATAAGTCATTTGTTGAAAGTCATCACGATAAACACCCAACAGATGCTCATAACTGACCAACAAAAATCTCATAAATTATTTCCTTGAATAGTTCATTAGGCCATTCTGGAACATGAGGTCACTATTCCCCGAGCTATCTTTCCATGTGAAAGAACAGGTTTCCGAAGCCTTATTCCAAATGCTATTATTTGGAATGAAAACATCTCCAATAATTAGTCAAGTGAATTTACTCATCAGTCTCAAAATAAATGGGCCAAAATGCTAGCCTATTTAAAATACACAGAAAACTGATTAAAGTAAACTATGGAGTACTATGTTGCTATGCAGAAAAAAAGTCAGAAAGAATAGAGGAAAGGTGGGATTTGAGATCCTCTGGGAAGCTTTGGGGACCCCTATTTACAACCGATTTCAGATTATAGATTTTGAACACAATAAATGAACATATTGTCATAATTGACTGTTTGAAGAGTTGTGTGTGTGGTCTCCAATCCATTATTAATAGACACCATCAAATTCACATTATCCAGGTAACACCCACCTACAATACATAATAGATAGTCTTCTCTGTCATGCTTTCACCTTTAATATACTGTATACCTACACCTCAGCTGAATTATTCAGTCTTGCAGGGAGGGAGCTTGACGTCCCACTGCCTAGTGGATAGTACTCAGAGATAATCACAGAGAATAACACACGGAACGTGTTTGATCACCAATGCAGCCAGAAATMAATACACTTTTCTTCTGTATATGCTGTCTCATAACATAGTATCAGCTATTCAGAGACTCGCCGACASCACAGCACATTTATTYTTATCGATGTATTTTCTGTTTGGGYAAAAAAGTARGAACWGTAGGCTTTGCTCACCGTCCATWAGCTGTTATATTATCGACTACTGTTATTKTYATCAAATGTACWYKATTTGAAACGTGCKTATARTGTAACCAGTACAATYTGTCTCTGYCTGTTTGGTCTGGKACAAAGACAACCATCATAACGTTGCTGTAAATATTTACAATAGAAATACCAAWCCTGGACCTTTTCAATYCGTTATCMCTAAATTGACCAATTATTGAACGACCCTCATATACCTTCTTATAGAAATAAGCCAATAGGTGTGATTTACTCATCCTCTGGTATCCAATCCATGAATATATGTACCCTGCAATTACRTTACTCCAACGACTTGCTGGCTCGCGTGATAGCCAATGGTGTACCAGCCCGTACAATCTTGCTGACTTGTTTATCCAATCAGCTGTTGTGCTTGGCTTTGTTGTTGGTGATGACATGGACATATTTGTTGTTACTGGAAGGCGAGGGTAGAGCGTGGTAAGGAGGGTCAGGTTTGAGCGATTGATTTCGAAATTTTGAAGAAGAATAAAACGAGGCTTTGTTTTCCCAGGTTTCAACGATAAAATAACTGAGGTGGGGTGAAAAGCGGTTATGTCGGTGAATATGGACGAACTCAGGCATCAAGTGATGATCAACCAGTTTGTTTTGACTGCTGGTTGTGCTGCTGATCAAGCGAAGCAGCTTCTTCAAGCGGCTCACTGGCAATTCGAGGTATGCGATGTGTGTGTTTATATGTTGGTTTCATAGCGATGCAGCTAATTAGCCACTTTAACTAGCTAACAAAGTCAAATAAGGAGAAGTTCTCCGAAATTAGTGAATGGTGATTTTTTATTACAACCATGTAAGTAAACCCAGTCATACGACCATGCTTTTACGATGGATAATCCGGAAGACCTGGTCTAACATTAGGAAATGCGGTGTTTGCCATCGAATTGACTGTTCACACCCAGTTAACGTTAACTAGATGGGAATTTGATGCTGCTAACATTATTGTTTTGATATCTGTATTGGTTACGTTGGTTATTTTATGTTAGGTTTTTCATTTTAAATATTCATATTCAATATACATTTGCATTATCTAACTAGCCATGGTTGCAGTTGATAGTAGTGTGATACGATTTCTTTCAAAGCCATATGAACATAATCAATCTCGAACGTCTAATTTAGCTACATACAGTAATAGTGCAACCAGCTTTTGGTAACTAACTAWCTAGCTATTAGCTAGAATTTGCTCGATAATGTAACGTTAAAGCGCGTTCCATCAATTATGTCTGAATAGGAGTGTCCAGAAAGAAAATACCTGGTTGAGGTTTTTGAATCCATAAGGTTAACTTTGTTTACATTCTTGACTTGACACCACCAAACACGCAGAGGCCCTTCTTGTCCAGACCTCATTGTTGTAGTAAGTAAAAGGTGTCTCAAACGTTGCCTTTGTTTTCTGAATATTGCTGCTGCTCTGAAAATGTGTAGGCTATTTAGTGTAATAGCATGTATGTTACATAGCTAGCACACACAGCAATTCATACCTCAGTCCCAACTGGTATGATTTATGACCAGTCAATACACACTTCCAATTTTGCAACAAGCTTCTACTAGTTATTACTTTCCATATTTGGCTGCGTAAGAGTAGTGCACCAATAAACACACTCACAAACACACATTTAAAGAACATTGTGTTTATGATTGCTTGTTGTACAAGGTTGGGGAAAGGTGACACAGCAGACCTCCTGGATTGACCGTACTCTTGTCCAGGAGTATTCATAGGGGATATCTATCTTTAGGCAGATTACGGTGCCTTATCCTTCCAGTTGTTCATATCCAATACTCCTAGTCCTGGCTCAGAGATGCACACCGTATGAACAGGCGTTTCTTCTCAGCTGACACACAGCGTGACCCTTTTCAGTCATGGTTTCAGCCAGAGCAGCAAGGTGGAATTGTCATTTGAATGAGCGTAATAGTAACATACCTTTTTAGNGACACACAGCGTGACCCTTTTCAGTCATGGTTTCAGCCAGAGCAGCAAGGTGGAATTGTCATTTGAATGAGCGTAATAGTAACATACCTTTTTAGTGAATAAATAATTCACTACATGATATGAAAGAAAAATCCAGTTCATGTTGAAGCACACCCTAGAGTAATGTATAATGAAAAGTATGCAAAGCCTTGTTGAAGAGCTCAGCTGGCCACTGGTTTGAAATATTCAACAGGGCCCTAGGTATGGACAACAGAGAGATGCTGAGAAGATCTGAGGCTTCCGGCCTCTGCTTTCAGATGGCTTCCCAAACACACCTCCGCTCTGTCTAATGGCCAAGCTTTTGTTAGTGCTTACGCGCGAGCAGAAGTGACTGGACCAGGTGGTTTGAAGGGGCTGAGGAGGCTGCTCAGCTCCTCCCAAGCTTCTGAGAGCAGTCAGCCTGTAGCTTGATTGGAGCAGATGCATTGCAGAGACAACTTAGCCTCCTCTGTGCAACCTGTCCGGCTCAAGGTCAAAGGGCTAGTTGCCGATGTCTGGGCTGAGCTCTCCCAGATGCTGTTGGCTATGGAGTGGAGGGTCAAAACATTAGGACCACCTGRTCTTTCCATGACATAGTCTGACCAGGTGAAAGCTATGATCCCTTATTAATGTTACTTGTTAAATCCACTTCAATCAGTGGAGGAGACAGGTCAAATAATGATTTTTAAGCCTTGAGAKAATTGAGACATTGAGTATGTGTGCCATTCAGAGGGTGAATGGGCAAGACAAAATATTTAAGTGCCTTTGAATGGGGTATGGTAGTAGGTGCCAGGCGCACCGGTTTGAGTGTGTCACGAACTGCAATGCTGCTGGGTTTTTCATCAACAGTTTCCCGTGTGTATCAGGAATGGTCCACCACCCAAAGGACATCCAGCCAACTTGACACAACTGTAGGAAGCATTGGAGTCAACATGGACCAGCATCCCTGTGGAACGCTTTCAACACCTTGTAGAGTCCATGCCTCAACGAATTGAGGCTATTCTGAGGGCAAAGGGGGTGCAACTCAATATTKGGAAAGTGTTACTAATGTTTAGTGCTCTTTGTGTATATATTGCATATACATATTGTATATACTGTATGTGTATATGTAGAGTRTCTCTATATAAAATATTTATGTATAATACAATCTCAAAATGTTTGCCTTTATTAGTTAATTGAATGTCTTTGTGGCTAGTCATCTTCCTATGATGTCAGTATAATGTCCCTCTCACTGGGCTGCTCCTGGCTACAGAGCAAGCTGTGTCGTTGTGTCTACTCATGGCTCCTGGCTGCAGGGCAGGCTGTGTCATCGTGTCTGCTCATGACTTCTGGCTACAGAGCAGGCTGTGTCATCATGTCTGCTCATGGCTCCTGGCTGCAGAGCAGGCTGTGTCGTCGTGTCTGCTCATGGCTCCTGGCTGCAGAGCAGGCTGTGTCGTCGTGTCTGCTCATGGCTCCTGGCTGCAGAGCAGGCTGTGTTGTCGTGTCCATGGGCATGTTCCGTARTCTGTCACTCCCTCAGGGCACAGCCCCCACTCAGCCTCATTATCCCTGTTACTACACCATTATTAATGCACTTCTTTCTTCTGCACTCTTCCGTATCACCCTAAGTATTCTTTTTGTGTTCACCTATATTTATTTATCCTATTTCTATTTCAGGCTGTTTTTWAAAATATGTTTTTGTTATTGTTTGCTGTGCCCTCATTTAGACGCCTGTTCAATTCTTCTGCTTTTATATAGGCCTAGTGCTGGGCTTCATTGCAGTGTTCTGTCAGTCATGTTACATAAGCAACACTGTCATGACTCTTCTCTGCTCCATTGCTAGGGTCTCTGCTCCATTGCTAGGTTCTCTGCTCCATTGCTAGGTTCTCTGCTCCATTGCTAGGTTCTCTGCTCGTTGGCTAGGTTCTCTGCTCCGTTGCTAGGTTCTCTTGCTCCGTTGCTAGGTCTCTGCTCCGTTGCTAGGTTTTGCCTCATTGCTGAGGTTCTCTGCTCCATTGCTAGGTTCTCTGCTCCGTAAGGTAATGGATGCTCTCACTTAAAGCCCATGAGTAATACTGAAACCTTTATGTCGATGCTCTTAGATATGGTGTTGCACTGTGTGTTTGTAACCTACATTATTTGTGTGTGAAACGGAACCGTTGTTGATGGTCTTGGATGTACACAGAAACACACTTAACATTAAAAAACATAAATAGACAAAGAACAGTGTGATCCCAGCAGCCTGGTAGACAATGGCAGTGCAGRACATTCATGTTGTTATGTGTGTCACGTTGAGCAGCAGACATTCCTGCACTACTGCTGCTGTTGTCAAACAACCACAGAGCATGGTTTGTGGGGGAGGGGGCCGGCTTCAGCCGTGAGGGGAAACCACACATTCATTGAAGTGTTCGCAAAGAGAGATTCTAGTGAAGGGAAATGGAGGCTAGGCAAGGCACTAAGGGCTAAGGTTTCGCTAGACATGCTGTCATTTTAGTAGTAGGCTGCATGCAATTATTTTAATCCAGTTACTAAGACACATTCATATTTGAGGCGATTTGTATACGAAGGAATGACACAGCATTTGTCAATTTTCCACCTCTTAAAAAGAACATGAATCATGGGCCAGTCAGACTACGTGAATCATAAAACCGGTATCTTGCAATAAAATCTGATAAACTACAAAGGATATGTTTTGGTATCAGTGTATTTTTGTTTCCGGACCATGGTGTCCTTACCAGGCTGGCCTTTGTATTCACAACAGAGTGAAACAATAGAAGTCGCCTATGGACTTCCTTGTTTGTGTTCAAGAGCAGCAACTGAAAGTAGGACTACTTGTTTACATTGTGTTTCCTCATAGCCCGTCAGAGGAAGGCRGTCACAAACAAGGTTTTGTTGTGCCTATGTGAATTGTCCCTGAGAATATAGCACATACCCTATTCACATTAGTTTATATAGCCTAAACTGTTTACATGTCACTGAGTTGAAACATTAGTTTTAAGTAAAGGAACAGTACTAGGCTACTAGCGATCTTCTTTTCCATGCTAATTATCATTTTAAACAAGCCTGTGTASTGTGTACATTCTCACTGAGCCATTAGCCTGTCTGCCACTGCCTCTCTCTCCGCGTGGTTTACAAACCCTGTTTTAGACAACGGGGGATAATAGTTTAAACCCCAGAGTCATGTGCTCTACTCGTACCAACTGACCCATAGGCCGATGCTAGCAGAGGGGGATGGGGGTCAGGCTCTCCAGTGTGAGCGGAAAGGAAGGTGAAATGTGTTACTACTGTTTTGTGGTCCGCAAACTAAAGATGGGCATGAGTACTTGAACGAACGTCAAAATTAAATCTGACATCAGATTTAATTTTGACGTCCGTTCAAGTACTCATCAGTGACATCAGTTTTATCACATTCAAAATGGACTGGTTGACTGAAGTAGGGAAATATGTGTTCAAACAATGCGCTGCGATTTTGTAATAATTGCGTAATTATCCGCTTTAATATGCTACTTTGCGGTTGTCACTAGTTACCAAAAAGTCAAAATTGGCTGTACGGAACAATTCATGATAACAAAAAATMTGCTTTTTGTCTTAAGGTTAGCAGTGTGGTTTGGGTTAGGTTTAAAATCTGATTTTAAGAAGAGACATTGTAGAAACAGGCATAGTTTATTTTTTATTTAACTAGGCAGGTCAGTTAAGAACAKATTCTTATTTACAATGACGGCCTTACCCGGACGACTCTGGGCCAATTGTGCGCCGCCCTATGGGAGTCTCAATCACGGCCGGTTGTGATACAGCCTGGAATCGAACCAAGGTCTGTAGTGAAGCCTCTAGCACTGAGATGCAGTGCCTTAAACCGCTGTGCCACTCGGGAGCTTGACCTTGTGGCTGTGGTAACTAGTGACGACCCCACTTTGCGAACAGCTAGTGCCATTTTAGAATTGGTTAGCCTTGGCTATGTATAACCCCCGTAAACATAGACTGGTTCTACTCTGAAATATGCTAAAGCATTAGTTTGATAAAGACCGAGCGTATTTTCATCAGAATCATTAAGCCTAGGCCTAATCACCAAACAGATGTCATGGTCATTATTCATCCCCGTGTTCAAAGTGGAATTGTTATTCCATTTAGAAAATTCCAAAGAACAGGCTGAATGAACTAGACAACCGTGTATATCCGAAAAAAATAAATACATATTTTGGTTTGTAACTCTTTTCAAATGATCAGATGTGCATCACTTCGCACTATTCGGTTCTATTTGATTCTGTTATGTTACATGTTTACATTTTAGTCATTTAGCAGATGCTCTTATCCAGAGCAATTAGGGTTAAGTGTCTTGCTCATGGGCACATCGACAYATTTTTTTCTCTCACCAAGTCGGCTCGGGATTCGAACCAGCAACCTTTCGGTTACTGGCCCAACGCTCTTAACTGCTACTATAAAATAGATGTGTCTTGACTGATAAGGGCTCGGGAAATAAGTCTTGTCTTGTCTTGTCTGCTAAATTAACAAAACAAGGCTATGCCTTTGCACAGCTATAGACTTCTACAAGAAAGTGCCACACTGCTGAGGTTACTTTTTGAAGATTGAGTTCCAATATATAATATAACCAGTTAATATTACAGTTTCAGTAAATATATCTTAAATGGCACTTGTTTTTTAATTGATTGAATATACACTGAGTGTACAAAACATTATGACCACCTGCTCTGACCAGATGAATCCAGGTGAACGCTATTGATCCCTAAATGATATCACCTGTTAAATCCACTTCAATCAGTGTAGATGAAGGGGAGGAGGCATGTTAAATAAGTTTTTTTAAGCCCGGAGACAATTGAGACGATTTGTGTAAAGAACTGCAACGCTGGTGYGTTTTTACATGTTCAACAGTTTTCTGTGTATCAAGAATGGTCTACCATCCAAAGGCCATCCAGCCAACTGGACACCACTGTGGGAAGCATTGGAGACATGGGCCATCTTCCCTGTGGAACACTTTCCACACCTTGTAGAGTCCATGCCCCGACGAATTGAGGCTGTTCTGAGGGCAAAGGGGGTGGGTGGATGGGTGGGGGGGGTCGTTCGCAACTCAATATTAGAAAAGTGTTCTTAATGTTTTTGTGCACTCAAGGTATATATGAGGCAATTTAGCATATAGGATTCGTTATCTTTACTGGTTATGATAAATTACGCTTTGTTGCGCACTGTTGGCATAGCTAACTGCACACATTTTTACCAGTGTGGGCCTTGTGTTCTAAAAGTATTTTTTTCTCCTGAATATTCAGAAAAAAATWATGTGAGTACTAGAACAGTCAAAGGTCAAATGCCCACCCTACCGCAACTGGCAGTTCAAGTGCTCACAATGTTCTCACACACAATTTCCTCTCTTCCCCTCGTTCTGTCTCTCTCTTTCCCTCCACAGACAGCCTTAAGCTCCTTTTTCCAGGAGGCCAACATCCCTAGTCACCACCACCAGATGGTAAGTGCATTTTGTTCCCCTTAAAAAAGATAAAAGGGCTTAAGGCATGTATTACATTCTGTCAGTGTGTTCAGCGAGCTAATTTACGGCATGGCTGCAGCGTCAGTGACCAGGCCAGTCGGCTCCTCCTCTTCAGTCAGACAGACAGAGGGACAGATTCACCAACAGGACAGGACTAGAGCCATGGGCATAGTAGTACAGCTGTGTCTGGCAGAGTGACATCACTGGAGTTATCGCTCCTGAGTAGTAAAGTCTACATCCTGCTGTACTACTCCACGGTGCTCATTGGTTTTCAACACTGGCCAAGCCTTTTAGGGTAAACTTACTTAAGATATACTGCCACATAGACCGGCACCATGCTCTTTAGTGCAACACACCTTTCATATCATGAATTCTTAAACCTTACACAATATTTTGAAACCTTTTCCTTCAACATGTATTGCATGAAAATATGCATTGTTATGCCAACTCCGTATGTCAGGCACAGCGAAGTAGCTGGGTCCCAATAGCTAATTTAACCGCGATGATAGCAATGGCACAAGGCTGGCCCCTGTCCTTGGCCCAAGCCAATTTACGCAATGCTATTCCCTAACGGCTATAAATCATGTGGTCCGTGCATGAAACCATTTCTCCTTCAACTGACCAGTAAAAGCCCTGGAGCGGCGAGCTGGAAATGTAATGTAATGTTTACCACATGGAGGCTGTGCTGTGAGCATGCAGTGTTGACGTGCACACTGAACCCAGCCATCCCCTTATCATCTGTCTGCTGCTACAACACTGTTTAGGTTTTCTCTCTTTTTTCCCTTCCTCTTGGGTGGGAGGAGCATGTTCGAGCTTGAGAGAGAGGAAGTGTGTGAGTGGCGGGGGCCAGGGTTTGTTATTATTTTCGGTGCAGCCATTACATCATACCGCTGGAGGGTGTTTGTGTGTTTGCGAGTGAGTGAGTGAGTGTGTGCATGTGTACAAGTGTGTTTGTGTGTGAGGCGGGCATGTGCATGCTGGGAGGAGGAGTGATGTAAGAGAGCTATCTGCTACAGAGGAGGAGGAAGGGCTGTTAAAGGATAGAGAGAAAGAGAGAGTGTGGAAGGGCAGTCATCAGCAGCTGCAAGCCATCTCCATGTATTGCCGGTGTTAGTCCTTCCCCCTCTCTCTCTCTAGGTTGCACTGCACTCTCCTTGGGGCCTAGGGGAGCCACAGGGGAAACAGTGGGTGTGGGGAAGAAAGAGCTCAGTGTAGCAACAATAATGTACACAACACTGCCCTCAATCAAACACTATTGACTATACATGGAGAACAAAGATGTGTATATGTAAGAGACTCTTATAGCCTTAAACCTAACACAGAAGGGTCACATTTCCACAACCACTTGACATCCAGGGTTGCATTGCTTGTTGTAAACATGGGGCTGGGTTTTTATTTATTTAATTAGGCCTAGTACTTGACCTGAGAAAACAAGTCATAATAAGTAAGTCCTAGAGAGGATGACATTCCTATATCAATTTAATTACATTGTTTCTTTTCATTACTCTGTACATAATGTAATTCATGGAAAGTGGGTAGTGCACTGTGGTGGTGGTGGTAGTCGTCGTAGTAGTTGTAATAGTAGTTGTGGTGGTAGTCGTAGTAGTTGTGGTGGTAGTCGTAGTAGTTGTGGTAGTAGTTGTGGTGGTAGTCGTAGTAGATGTGGTAGTAGTGGTGGTGGTAGTCATAGTGTTGGTAGTAGTGGTAGTAGTAGTAATAGTAGCACATGGCATTTATCATCTCACCTGTTTCCCCTCTGGTGTGTGAGCCCATGAGGGATGTAATTGATTGTGTTGCTGTGGGGCTGTACAAGCTCTACCCTGCGCCTTCTGATGACAAAACAAGACCATAAATACTGTTGGAGAAGTTCTGGTTTGAGCCCATAGCCTGGCCAAATATAATGATTTACTCCTTTACTAGGACCTTCCTGTAAACTAATCAAACTGCTACCACAACTCTTACCATCACTACTATTATCCCTAATACTACTACTACTACTACTACTAATACTACAATCACTACTATTATCCCTACTACAACTACTATTATCACTACCACTACTATTACCATCACTACTATTATCCCTACTACTACTACTACTACAATAACTACTATTATNCACTACTATTATCCCTACTACTACTACTACTACAATAACTACTATTATCCCTACTACAACTACTATTATTACTACCACAACTATTACCACCACTACTATTATCCCTTCTACAACTACTATTATCACTACCACAACTATTACCATCACTACTATTATCCCTACTACTACTATTACTACAATAACTACTATTATCACTACCACTACTATTACCACCACTACTATTATCCCTACTACTACTACTACTACTACAATCATTACTATTATCCCTACTACAACTACTATTATCACTACCACAACTATTACCATCACTACTATTATCCCTACTACTACTACTACAATCACTACTATTATCCCTACTACAACTACTATTATCACGACCACTACTATTACCATCACTACTACTACTATTACCACTACCATTACCACCACTACTATCATTACCACTACTATTATCACTACCACTACTATTTGCCACCACTGCTAGTAACCCTTCAACTACTTCTACCACTACTATTATCACTACCACTACTATTACCATCACTACTATTATCACTACTACTACTATTACCACTACCATTACCACCACTACTATCATTACCACTACTATTATCACTACCGCTACTACTATTACCACCACTACTATTATCCCTATCACTACTATTATCCCTACTACTACTATTATCACTATCACTACTATTATCCCTACTACTACTACTACTATTATCACCACTACTATTATCACTACTACTACTATTATCACCACAACCACTACTATTATCACTACTACTACTACTATCCCGACCTCTGCTACTATTACCACCACTACTATTATCCTACTACAACTATTTCATATTGACTATCACTACTACCTTATATCCCCTACTATTATCACTACTACTATTATCACCACCACTACTATTATCCCTACTACGCACTCCTATTATCCCTACTACCCCACTACCTATATCACGACCACTACTATTATCCCTACTCCACTACTAGTATCCCTACCACTACTATTATCACACCCACCACTACTATTTCACTACTACTACTACTATCCCTCCTCTGCTACTATTACCACCACTACTATGTATCCCTACTACAACTATTATCACTATCACTACTATTATCCCTCTACATACTACTACTATCACTACCACTACTATTATCCCTACTACATACTATTACTCCCTACTACACTCTATTTCCCTATACAACTATTATCACTACACTACTATTATCCTACTACTACTATTATCACCACCATTACTATTTCCTACTACACATATTATCCTACTACCACTACTATTATCCCTACACCACTACTATTATCACGACCCTACTATTATCCCTACTACCACTACTAGTATCCTACCCACTACTATTATCACACCACTACATTATCCCTACTACACTTACTATTAATCCCCTACTACCACTACTATTATCAGCGACCACTACTATTATCCCTACTACCACTACTATTATCACGACCACTACTATTATCACGACCACTACATATCCCTACTACCACTACTATTATCACTACCACTACTATTATCCCTACACTACTATTATCCCTACCATACTATTCATCTCCTACTACCACTACTATTATCCCTACTACCACTACTATTACTCCTACCACTACTATTATCCCTACTACCACTACTATTATCCCTACCACTACATTTTTCCCAGCACTACTATTATCACAACCACTACTATTATCACGCACTACTATTCTCCCTACTACCCTACTACTACACTATCTTTATCCCTACCATACTATTATCCCTACTACCATACTATTATCCTATACCATTACTCCTACTACCTACTACTAACCAACTACTACTATTTATCAGCACCATACTATTATCCCTACTACCACTACTATATCACTACCACTACTACTATATCCCTACTACCACACTATATCCCTACTACCACTAATATTATCACTGACCACTACTACTATTATCACTACACTACTACTATTATCACTACTCCACTACTATTATCACTACAACCACTACTATTATCACCACACTACTATTATCACCACCACTACTATTATCCCTACTACCATACTATTTCTCACCAACTACTATTATCAGACTCTATTACCCTATCACTACTATTATCCCTACTACTACTATTATCACCACACTACTATTATCACCACCACTACTATTAAAATCCCTACTATCACTACTATTATCCCTACTATCACTACTATTATCACTACCACATACTATATTATCACTACCACTACTACTATTATCACTACTCCATACTATTATCACTACCACTAACTATTATCACCACCACTACTTATCACACACTACTATATCCCTACTATACTACTATTATCATATCACTACTAGTATCCTACTACCACTACACTACTAAGATCATTAATTATCCCTACCACTACTATTATCACAACCACTACTATTATCCCTTACTACCACTATATCTATCACGACCACTACTATAATCACGGACCACTACTATTATCACTAACCACTACTAGTATCACTACTACCACTACTATTATCCTACTACTACTATTTCTCTACCCACTACTCCATACAATATACACGACATACCATTATCCCTACCACTACTATATCCTACTACACTACTATTATCCCTACCACTACTATTATCCTACTACCACTACTATTTTATTATTCATAGTATTCTAAATTTTTCCCTACACTACATTTTTCCCAGCACTACTATTGTCACAACCACTACTATTATCACGACTCCTACTATATCCTACTACCACTACTACTCGTATCCCTATACTACTATTATCAACCACCACTACTATTATCACACCACTACTATTATCACTACATCCTACTTATTATCCCTACTATCACTACTATTCACCACTTACTACACTACACTACTGACTACTTATCCACTACCACCACTACTATATTATCACACTACCACTAACTATTATCACTACCATACTATTATCACCACCACTCTACTATCTATCACCAACTACTATTCTCCACTATCATATATTATCCCTACTATCACTACTAGTATCCCTACACTACTACGTATCCCTACCACTACTATTATTCACAACCACTACTATTATTCCCTACCACTACTATTATCACACCACACTACTATCCTACCACTACTATCACTACTACTACTTATCAACCACTCTATTCATCAGCACCACTACTATTATCACTACCACCTACTAGTCACTACTACCACTACTATTATCCCACTACTACTATTATCCTACACCACTACTATTATCCCTTACTACACTACTATTATTACCACCACTACTATTATCCCTACCACTACTATTATCCACTACCACTACTATTATCCCTACCACTACTATTTCCCTACTACCACTACTAATTATCCTACCACTACCATTTTTCCCAGCACTACTATTGTCACACACCACTACTATTATCACGACTCTACTATTATCCCTACTACCACTACTATTTTCCCTAACCACTACTACTTCAATCCACTACTACACTTATTTTCCTACTACCACTACTATTATCACTACCATACTACTTATCCTTACATAGACCTATCTATTATCCCTACTATATCCACATACTTACATTATCACTACCACTACACTATCCTATACTATCACTACATACTACTATTCTACTACTACCATACTATTATCACTACCACTACTACATTATCACTACACTA
>NW_019943019.1:176613-179099 GCF_002910315.2 Salvelinus sp. IW2-2015 | reverse complement strand
CAATATGAGGAAGTGGAATTAGGAAGGGGGTGGAGTCTCTGAACCCCCCCCCCCAAAGGACTCTGGGAAATGCCGTTTTCTTCGTCAATGCAAGTCGAGCCCTGGACCCAGCAGAGCACTTACTTAGGATAGGAGCCATGTGATCTGCTAAAGTGCTTGATCATTGGCTGTTTTTCAAAACTCTTCTCTCCCTTGGGGTTCAATAACGCTCCAGTGATGTGACCAGATTTCACAATAACCAGCAGACAAAAACAAAATGGGACTGCAACACAAATGATGATGGTGTTGTGTTCTCGGCTGATCTTATGGCCCAGAAGAAAAAAAATCTATATTGTTTGTGGTATGGGGATCTGTATTGTACAGATCATGGACAAACACTGTTGCCATTTTGTCAAGTTTCATGTAGCCATGTATCCCTTTTTAAAATGTCTATTTTGTAAGTACTATGTAGCTTAGTGAAACTTGACTCAGTGGCTCCACTGCATGCTGTTGTGTCTGAGAAGTGGGCTCTTCAGTATGTGTGGACTCGAAGCTTTGGTTTTAAAGTGTCTGAAAGCTGACCTTCACATCAGAGGTGTTTTAAGGAGACGTGTAAAGAAATGTTAATACRGTAAATCAGTTTGTGTTGAGATACAGCAAAGTATGCAATCATTTGAGGAAGATTGAAGCCAGTTTAAAGGCTGATGCATTTTTATCATTGTTTTTGGGAACATTTTCTACCTAATAATGTCAAAGGACTCCCAAGTGGCGCAGCGGTCTAAGGCACTGCATCTCAGTGCTAGAGGCGTCACTACAGACCCTGGTTTGATTCCAGGCTGTATCACAACCGGCCGTGATTGGGAGTCCCATAGGGTGGCGCACAATTGGCCCAGCATCATCCGGGTTGGGGTTTGGCATGGGTAGGCCATCACTGTAAATAAGAATTTGTTCTTAACTGACTTGCCTAGTCAACTTTCTTTTGACTGATAATGTAAACTGGTTTTCAGGCACAATTATGGAAACATCTTCTGAACTCCATTGTAAATAAAGGCTCAGCAGAAACAAAGTGCAAAAACGTTGAACTCCGTAACCTGGCTGGGGACGAGATTGAGATCTCAGTTATACTGTCAACACTGAACTTAATCTGGTTTGCAAATGTTTTGACTAACATAGATGGGTGTGAGCCATCAGTAGGCTACCTCTTCAGGTTTCTATGGGGAGTAGAGGCCCACTCAGTGATTTACTACACAACCTCTAGCAGAAGATCAACTGGTCCTACCTCTGGTTAAATGGGAGAGGCCGAATGTATTCCCTGCAGAAACAGTCGGTTTCAATTGGTCAGATTACAGAATCTCTCCTAGTGGTCAAAACATGTGTAATTCCCTCCGTTAGAATAGTGGAATTACTTGATTGACTGATGATGAATTGAGTGTCTTGTCAACTATAGAATTATGAATTTAGTACGGGTTGCAAATATTTACTAAATGATTGTTCAGGCAATGTTTACATATTATGAGATTCAGTGTACTGATGAACAATGCTTCATAARCCAGAGTCTTACTTATAGGTGAGCTCTTCATACAACAGCCCATGTCAGAACATTTGCAAATCTATCAATGATGACAGATGGAAAGGTAGCCATTTTCACAATCATTCTCATTATAATTATCACAAAGAGGGAATAGGGAGGTCTGAACAGGTTGCAGTTGTATACAGAGGGTACTTTATCTGAAATAATGTCACATTCATTCATGCCCTCACTAAATGATGTTTTTATATTATGCCTGCCTGCCATGTCTTCACTCAGACAATCACAATCATATTCACATGATCTTTCTTCCCTCTGGTTGAATACATGTAAGATCACATTTGTCAAGCTGTGACCTTTGTGAGGATGATTTTATAATGTACAATATGGCGTTGGCCAGGTGGCATCTGTCCAATGTGGACCCTTGTCAATGTCACCCGAAAGAAGGMACACTGTTCCACTGTGCTGCCATGTAGTCTGTTCTGGTTCTAAATCCATGGATCTTTTCAGATGGACATTAGAAACTCAACGGTGGTTCCTCTTGGGGTGTTCATAACACCACCTCATTCATTAACTCATGTGTTCTATTACGTTTGTTGTCAACTGCATGAGTTTTGGTTGGTGATTTTCCAGTTCTGTGTTTTTAACAAGGAGGGAGTGGAGGTTGGCCCCATAATGAGTGTTTCCTGCTGTGTGGATTACTGGCTCCTCCTCAGTACTGTTGTGGTAACTAACACACCCAGACACAGTAGTGTTGGGTGATTATAGTTCCTGTGGTGATGTGACCCGGTCTCCATTCTCCTGCCACAGCTTTGGAATTCATCAACATATTTTATAAGGCTCTCATGAATCTCGATCAACAGTAGACCGTTTGGTCCCCCATGATATCTGTACAAACTGGGTGTTATGAAATGTTRGAACGTCATGTTCACCCATACAAGATGTGCAGAATGCCTGATGGAAATCCTAAAACAAGTCA
>NW_019943019.1:120723-175013 GCF_002910315.2 Salvelinus sp. IW2-2015 | reverse complement strand
GATAAATATACATCATATTTCTCATTGACACAAAATGTGTGTAAGCAAAGCCCCTGCTTCTAGGAAACTGTCACCCCGTTCCTCACTGACAGTACAATTTTTCCTTTCAAGTTTATTAATTCATATCCTGTCCTGCATTCACACAGGCTTTTTGAACTGTGCCCCCCCCCCCCGTGCCACGCCCCGGCCCACAGACAACTGCAGTTGAGTGCTGACATGGCACTACGCTAAAAGTATGCTATGATACCCAATGCTGTGCCATGGTTAAAAATGATACGCTATGCCAGAGTGAGGCACACAGAGCTAACCCCCTTGTTTAAAACACAGACACCAGGAGACTGCTGTAACTGGACACAGGCACGGTGACATTTGAAGGGAACGCCATCTGGGCCGGTTTTACAACCCTGGCTGCTTTGCTTCCCCAATAGATGCAGGTGGCTGGCTACCATTGTTATGAGTCCACGACAGGGGTACATGTTTGTGGTAATGACAGCACGCATGAATGTCCTTCCTCTTAACATGTGATGGAACAACTTGAGAAACTAATACAATGAATCAGACGTTACAGAAATTGGGTCTGTGAGAGGGAAGACATTTCAAGCCCTTAATGATACCGCTCTATAAGACCCTATATGTCAAATGAATTGCTCCATGGTGGTATTCTTCTGCATCCAAACAGTCTGGTATTTGAGGTCACCTGTCTGAAAGCTTTTCTATGGTCATTGAAAATCAGGCATCATAAACCAAAATCGTAATGTAGCCACACGTAAGGTATCGGACCTGTAAAGCTACACTTTGGAAATGTGACTCAGCTATTTTGTGKCTCAGCTATTTTGTTGCATGGAAACAGTGTTCATATGTCCCAGAATTGTGTTCTTCCATTACAATCCATAAATAACCTAACTGACTAATATCAGACTTGATTTTCACAACGTCTGTATGCTCCATTACAAAATGGAGACCAGGATACCCTCCTGCTGCTGCTGTATACTGTTTATTAAAATAAGGTGTGTGGGGCGCTCCATCGCCCCCTACAGGATGATGACGGGCTCTTCCTCCGATTGGCTCAGGTCCACGTGAAGCACCAGATCTTGCTGCAGCAGCTCACTGGTGGTGTCAGCATGGGACGAGCTCTGGGGAAGGGTAGCCTGGGACAGGCAGCCTAAAGAAGACATGGGCCGATCCCGCACAGAGCTGCCTGAGGCTGGGGGAGATAAAGGGAGGCAGGGGGGCAAAGGGGAAAGGTCAGGGGTTAGGGTTCAGGTGTCTGCTACAATCAACCTTAACAGCTGCACAGCAGCAATCGCAAAGAAGAATGCAATTTCCATGTGAGTGTTATTTCAGTACCATTCCATAGTAATCACTATTCCAGTTAGTGAAATTAGTTTATATGTTGCAAATGGTAAATGACGCTGGTGTTGACCTACCTGAGCAGCTGCGCTGGATCTTGGCACTCTGGGGTCGCACAGGGGTCACACAGCCCGGCTCTGTGCAGCCAGGCTTCTGGAACTGGGAGCGCATGATCTTGTCTTTGCTCTTGCACATGCCTGCTGTCATTAAAACAACAATGTCACWTCGCGGCCTTGACATGGGAATGACAGGACCCCACCACACCCATAGCCATACTGTACCTACACACCCATACCAGACATACACCTTCTTCCAAGTCTTGAACAAAATAATCTTTCAATACTATTTTGACTCATTCAATGGTCTCATAAATTACTGGGAATCACAACAGCAAATCCCAGGCATAAAACAGGACAGCACATCTCCCTCTTTCTTCCTACAGGGCTTGATTTGTATGAACAGATGAAAAGGATATTAAGATAGAAATGATGGAATGCYAGCAGTGTTACCCCAGGTTATATTTACAGTCTGTTACAGACACCAGGCCTGATCTTCTATAACATAGTAACACTGGGTTCTTTCCAGTGTGGAACACTATACCAACCAGAGCCCCTCCCCCAACCCCYGTGCAGCCCATTCTTATTGCTAACTCACTTCCTTAAACCCTCCTGAAATACTCCCTCCCATAAACTAAGCTCCTCTCTCCTTCCCTAAATCTCCAGACCCTCGTTCCTAATCCTTCATCATACACCACTTTAACACTGTACTGTATTCCTCCTCAAATTCTCATTCCCAACCAAACAGCCCACTTTCTTTCTCAACCCACCCCAACTTTTCAGTCTCCTCCCCATTCTCTCCTGACCCTTCACCTCCCATTTCCCCATGATGTCCCCCCTCACTCTTCCTCCCCACACTCCACTTTACTCTTTATCTCTGCATCCCTGCACTGCGAGCCCAACTCTGGACACATGGTCCAGGGAGCGAGAGAAGAAACAGGCTAAGGGCAGTTGTGGCCTGGACAGACGGCACGGTGTGATCATCATCTTAAGACGTGTTGTGTAACTGGGCCCAGAGGTGACAGTGAATCCTCGGAAGTGTGCTTCACTGTCAATGAGGAGTTCATATGGGCTGTCAGAACTGGAGTCTGGACATCACTCTCTCCCAGGCACGGACCATGACAGCTGCCCACAGCATGCAGACATGTCACACTTAACATTAGGTGCCTTTTTGGAGCGATGGCATAAAAATACTAAATGGACCAGTGGGAATAGCTTTACTGCTTGAATTGAGTAACATGAATTAAGTAGTCTAGCTTTTGTTCACAATTGTCCAAATTCCATTTTCTTTTCAATACATGTAATTCTACTCTAAAAATACACAGTACTGTAGAGTAGAGCTGAATATAATCCCAGTCCAGAACCCTGTACCGTCTTCAGGAAAGATGGTGGGTAGTCCGGCATCCACAGTCTTGACCGATCTGGTTTTCAGGCGGCCCTTGTAGATATGTCCGTCCAATCCCAGGATGTCCACCTCCTCCGGCTGARCAATAGGCACAAGGACAAGGTCAAATATTTGCATACKTAACAACTGTCAAATACACCTCAAATATACTCRGTACTCAACATGATAACTTGTATAAATGGCTCAACAAACGTGATTGACCAGGTGTATTCCTATGGGCTGGCAGTGGTTTAGTTGTCTGTCAGTACAGTAACCKACAGTAGGTGAGGTTGGTCTCACTCACCTGAATGCGCAGTGGGGAGCTGGAGATGGGCGGTGTCTCCTCCTCAGCCTGGATGAAGTGGCTGATGTGCTGCAGGCGGGTGTAGCGGCGGTTGGGGTAGGTCACGGTGTGGCTGCCTCCACAGCTCCGGGACATGGCCAGGTAACTGTAGTCCGCCATCTCAGGGATGCGCTCGCTAGGATGGACACAGGAGTGGAGGTTGAAGGTCGGAGGATAAACACTTCTAGAGGTTTTAAACAGACCTGACAGTACAGTAATTATAGTTTGTAGTTACATTTGGTCACCTTGCCTCCCTGACACTTCTCTAAACCATAACAAAGCAATATGGACAACTTTTTGGTCCTTCCTGTTTCAATACATGTGCTCCCGGCTTCCCTGCCTGACCCTGGCCTGACTGACTGACTGACTCACTGCTTGGGCAGACTCTGGCTGGTCCTCTGCAGCGGGCTCAGGYTGTGTGGATAGCGGGAGCTCCCGATCTCCCTCAGAGCCCCCTGGCTGTAGGTGCGCTCTAGGCCAGATAGGTGGCTCTGCACTCTCTCTATCTGCCTACACATCATGGTGTGGATCCGCTGCACCTGCATCATGGCCCTTTCGGAGCTGGCCATCTCAAAGTGGCCGTGGTTGGTCCCTGGCCTCAGGCTGAGATGGAGGGAGAGCTGGCTATGTCAGACACTTGTAACTATGGAACACTTCTGACTGATCTAGTGTGGGTGTTAGGTCTTTGGGAGTAAGATAAAGTTGACTACACTGTATATTGGATATTGGGACACTGGCACCCCCTGCTGGTTAAAATGGGGCCAAGTAAGAGTTTCAGTTGTGATGTTTGACTGTCTGCTCTCACCTCTGCAGTGCTGGCGAACCTGCTCAAGCTCATAGATGGTGTGCGGTCGGTTGGACTTGTGGGAGGGTAGGCCAGGAGTGGAGGGCACGGTGACCAAGTGCCTGTTGTCCAGTGGAGAGAGAAAGAAGAAAGAGAGGTAGGTGAATAAGCAGCACCACAATCCTATTATTTCAATTTCCACAATGTCTGTGTGTACTGTATAAGAATATGACATTACTTTCATTTACTTACGGTCCTGGGGTAAGCATATCAACTGGGCGGTCGCAGGAGATGCAGTGGAACCTTGCCACAAGTTGTCTATGAAAGGAACGTAACAAAGACAAATCAAAACCAAAGTTTATTGGTTGCATACACAGATTTGCAGGTGTTATAGCAGGTCCAGCAAAAATGCTTTTGTTTCTAGCTCCAACAGCGCAGTAGAATGTCTAGCAAATACAATACAAATACACYAATAATCAAGAAACAAACAAACAAACAAGAAATGACAGAACGAGTCCAATTAACAATCCAGAGTAGATATATCAGAGTGAGCATGTGTCAGAATCCAGAAGATAAATACGTGGTGTGTATAGACAGTATATCATTTGGAAGGAAAATAGTGTGTACAGTAGTAGGTATATTAGGAACAGAATACAGTATATACTGTACATACACAGTGAGTAAACAACAGTATACAAACAGAACATAAACATATAGACAGAATATAGACAGAGATAAAATGAATGCTAAACACAGGAAGACAATGAACGCATGATCATGTAGAACTCCATAGAGCAACCTGGACTTATCCAGCCATCATCCCTCCTGGGCCTGACTGTGACATGTGACTTACTTCCTGATGCCTGCAGCGTCGTCCTCCTTCGGGGCAGGCTGGGCCTGCAGCTGCTTACGGATGCTCTTCCAGCGGTCCTCTAGCTGCTTCTTCACAGGATCCAGCTCAATCTGGTCCAGCTACACAGATAGACAACAGATGTACTACAGGGATCCCA
The DNA here is from genome assembly GCF_002910315.2 of Salvelinus sp. IW2-2015. Classification (NCBI taxonomy): domain Eukaryota; kingdom Metazoa; phylum Chordata; class Actinopteri; order Salmoniformes; family Salmonidae; genus Salvelinus; species Salvelinus sp. IW2-2015. The sequence continues at coordinate 170,086 of NW_019943019.1, read as the reverse complement.
AAGATATAAACTACCACCAGACACACCAGACAGCATTGTTTGTAAAAATCTCATGGAATGTCTATCTGTCACTATAAACACGTTCGTAAAACACTTAAAAACTGTGTACAGGCTTGTGAGATATATGTATTGGTGATAGCATAGTAATAACAGCAGAGCATGGCGCATATCAATGGATACGGGTTAGGTTTCAGAACGTGAGAAGGTACGGTAAGGGTAAGGTGACACCTGACGTAAGGGGTTGTGAAAACCTGTATAGGACTTGTAAGTTTAGACTACTGGAAACCGGCAGTGGACGTTGTAGGCAGGGTTAGGTGGTGATTCTGAACCACTGTATTGGATTTAAGGTTAGGTGAACTGTATCGTATATGGGACTCTTTCACAGGCAGGGTAGTGTTTGAATGGGGCCGTGATTTAAACAGAGTTAAGTACCTGTCATGAATTGTGGGTTGGTAAACCTGGATGATCTTTGAGTTTAGGTGAACCCGTATGGACTTGTTTAAGGTTTAGTGACCCTGCAGCCTCTTTGTAAGGGTTATTGAATGCCGGTTGAACTGTGGACCCTTGTATAATAAAGCAAGTAGAGGTTTAGTTGAACCCACTTGAACATGCGATTTGAAATGTAGAACGGTAGGTTTAAACCTGTAATGTGAATACTGTGTAAGGGATTAGGTGTATCTTATTGTAACCCTGTATTGACGATTGGTGAGATATTTTGTGAAGTCTTGTAATCGGCTCGCCGTCTTACGTGGTTAAACGCTGTGTTCTATGACTCGTTCAAGGTGTTTGCGGATTAGGTGTGAATGTATGATGAGCTATGTATCGGAACATTGTTAAGGGTTAGCGAGTTGTTGAAACCTGTACTGACATTGGTAAGGTTGGTTGAGTAAACCTGTCCATGCTTCTTCGTGTAAAGCGTTATGCGTGTGCGTATCTGAACAACCCTGTCGTATGACTATAAGACCAGATTAAGGAAACCCGTATGGCTTGGTAATTACGGGGGTTAAGCTGTTGAAACCTGATTGCGATATGTAAGGGTTAGGTGCTGATGTGGAAATAACCTGTTACTCTTGGTTCATCGGTGGGTGATCTTGAGTGTAGAGTTTAGTTGGTAACCTGACATTTGCATAGCTCTGGCTTTGTAACCTTATGAGTGTCGGAACGTGTTGGTCTGCTGGACCTTGTAGCGTCAGGCGAGGGGTAAGTATCACACGTATTAAAAAGGACTTTTCAGTTGAACTGTCAATGGTTCTGTAGGGTTACTAGTTAATGAGCGTGACCCGGTAGGGCTTTAAGGGTGTAGGTGAAACCTCATGACTCGTGTAAGCGGTCATGGTATTAACTGTGTTATTTCTGACTTTAGGGTTAGGTGAACACTTGAGATGCACTTGTAAAGGCGTTACGTTAAACCTGCCGATGGTACTTTAAGGTTAGTGAAAGCTGCATGGACATTGTTACGCGGTGTGAGAGCGTATGGACTCCTGTCATCAGGTGAAACCGTGCGGATAGTGGGCTTGTAAGGTTAGGGTGAAACCCTGATGAGCTTTTAAGGTTACCAATGGTAAACCTGTATGGATCCTGTAGGTTAGGTGAAACCTGCTACGACTTGTTAAGGGTTAGTGAAACCTCATGGTACTGGATGTAAGGGTATGTAGGTGAACCCTGAATGCTGGTTACGGTTGGTAAACTGACTGACTTAGGGTAGTAACAACCTGTTGGACTTGTAGTGGTTAGGTGAACCTGTTGACGTTTAGTGATCGTGTGACTTAGGGTTAGGTAGAAACCTGCATGGACTCTGTAGAGCTTAGGTTGCAACCGTTATGACTTGTAAGATGGCTGAAACCCAGTAAGTTGAAGTGTCGACACTAACGTGTGATCGCATGGACTTGTAAGGGTTAGGTGAACCTCATGACCTCTGTAAGGTAGGTGAAACCGATGAGCTGTTGGTTGGTTGAAACCTGTATGAGCTTTAGAGATAAACATATGTGTATGAACGTGTATGACTACGGACGGTTGTGTGTGATTGTATGGCCTTGAATAGGGCTTTAGCAGGGGCTAGTACAGGTGAATATCTTAGACAGTGTTGGATTTTCGTCAGGGTCCCCTATGGTCTGAAGACTCTGTGGAAGCTTCGTCTAGACTAATATCAAATGTGAGAACTTGTGAGAGTTCACCTGAGTTGAGCTTAACACACTGAGGGAAAGCTAAACTATGGCATGTTGTGGTGAGAGACTCACGATTTCAATCTCCATCTCCACAAGCTCTTTGTCAGCTTTCTTCTCGTCCAGTTCTTCCATGGACTTGTACAGATGCTGTGACAGAAAGACATTACTGAGAATCAGTTTTCTGTGGTTTGGAACAGAAGTACAGCATGGAGCYTCTCCTATTCCCCTATGGGCCTCCCCCTGCTGCGGCCCTCCCTCCCAGACTCACGTCGATGTGGACCTGTTTCTGGCTGTGCTCCTCAATCAGGTGGTTGGCTGTGCCGTGGAGCTTCTCACACTCAGCCTGCAGCTGCATGATGGCTCCCTGAACGTCATTCATCAGCTTCGAGCTCTGGCAGAAACAACACAGAGAGACAGGGTTCTATGTCTGTAATACACAGCCATGCCCCACTGCCATGGAGCGCCTGGCACTGACACACTCCTTTCCCTTAACACACTGCTGCCCTGATAGAGCTTCCCTTACATATCATCTCTAAACGTATCCCTCCCWCAGGGTTCAACATAYCAGACCCATTATTTAYTTWAAACRCTTTSMTATTKTGTTTCATCCTCTATCCTGGCCCTGCCTTTAGTACTTCTGCTCCAGGTCTGCCTCTTCCCTGCTGATTCATGAATCTGCTAACCAGGCCCTGCAGATTCTCATAGCGCTGGAACAGCTGGCTGACCTTCCTGCTCACGTCTACAGAGCAGGAGGGGCACGTGGAGCCTTGCTGCCCGCCTGCCTGACCGCTGACCTGGCCCTGCTCTGACCCCTGGGGCTCCTGCTGCAGGCTCTAGGAGAGCAGCGAGGAGGAGGACGCCATCATGTCCTCCAGCATGCCTCGCAGGTTGTCCATCTGCGGTGAGAGGGCAGTGTGAGGGCCATGTTGGGGCCACCAGGGGCCACTAGCTGCTACATTATGGATGATGCTGTCTCAGCTATATTCTACAGTTGAAGGTTTTACACTCTGGTGTTAGACCTGACAGTGTATTCAAATGTCTATATGCACTGGAATATGTGTGTCTGTCTGTCTAACCTGATCCTGTAGCTGTCTGTCTTTCTTGGTCTTCTGCTCAGCCTTGGCTGAGGTGTATTCAGTCTTCAGCAGTAGCACCTCTTCCTCCACTTTCTGCACTGCATTCCTGAACACAGAGTGGTGGAACAGGAGCACCAGGCCATGAGGAGCAGGCCACCACCTCTCTTCCAATGGAAAACTACCACATCTCAACTGGCCATAAAACTGCTGAGGGAAGAARGGCTCGTAATAATGTCCGGAACAGAGCAAATGGAATGGCATCATACACCTGGAAYCCATGTGTTTGATGTATTTCATACCATTRCACTGATTCCGCTCCAGTAGTTACCACGAGCCCGTTCTTCCCAATTAAGGTACCGCCAACCTCCTGTGTTACAAATTACTTAGACTACCAAATGATATCAAATGTAGTTTCCATAATAAAATATCTATAATTTCTATTTAGCCTTCCTGTGTGCTCCTGTGTCGTTGTTTACCTGAGGTATAATATCTGCAGTCTGAGCTGTCTGACACTTTGGCTGTTTCTGAGCCTCCCTCTGAGCCCTGAACTGTCCCTATGTTCAGAATTAGCTGCTCCAATTCTCCCAGCTACGACAGGGACATGGGGTCATCAACAATGTGTGTGTTTGTGCGTGTGCTTGCATACATGTTCCTCGCTCACCTTGGCTCTGTCACCCATCAGGCTGTCGACCAGAACTCTCAGATGATTCAGTTGATCCAACAGTTTGTCAGGCACATCCCCTTTCCCCTACACATTCAGGACAAAAATGGTCATCCACACAAAAGACATCATTCAGTAAAAAAACCAGAATAGCCATACACTATCCAATCTCCACATGTTGTCTTACCATGTCAGTGAGTGCTCCCGGAGGTGCTGGAGCTGGGCCTGGTTTGGCCTTGCCTGCTTCCAGCAGCTCTACTCTGGTATCCAGGGTGTTGTGTCTCTCCTGAGCCTGCCCACGTCCCTCAGGGCCTCCACTGTCTCTGGGTAACGCTCTGCCCGCTGGCCACACGAGACAGGGTTTGCTGCCCACCATCAGAGCTCCATCAGAGAGGGACTGCTGGGCAGTGCCCCCCATGCTGGCTGGTAGTGACAGTGCCAGGAGTGAAGGCAGCAGCTCCATCAGAGAGGGACTGCTGGGGCAGTGCCCCCTCATGCTGGCTGAGAGTGACAGTCAGGAGTGAAGGCAGCAGCTCCATCAGAGAGGGACTGCTGGGGCAGTGCCCCCTCATGCTGGCTGAACTGACAGTGCCAGGAGTGAAGGCAACAGCTCCATCAGAGGGACTGCTGGGGCAGTGCCCCCCCATGCTGGACTGACAGTGCCAGGAGTGAAGGCAGCAGCTCCATCAGAGGAGACTGCTGGGGCAGTGCCCCCTCATGCTGGCTGGACTGACAGTGCCAGGAGTGAAGGCAACAGCTCCATCAGAGAGGGACTACTGGGGCAGTGCCCCCTCATGCTGGCTGGTAGTGACAGTGCCAGGAGTGAAGCAGAGCTCCATCAGAGAGGGACTCTGGGGCAGTGCCCCCTCATGCTGGCTGGTAGTGACAGTGCAGGAGTGAAGGCACAGCTCCATCAGAGAGGGACTACTGGGCAGTGCCCCCTCATGCTGGCTGTAGTGACAGTGCCAGGAGTGAAGGCAGCAGCTCCATCAGAGAGACTACTGGGGCAGTGCCCCTCATGCTGGCTGGTAGTGACAGTGCCAGTGCCAGGTGAAGCAGCAGCTCCATCAGAGAGGGACTCTGGGGCAGTGCCCCCTCATGCTGGCTGGTAGTGACAGTGCAGGAGTGAAGCAGCAGCTCCATCAGAGAGGGACTGCTGGGGCAGTGCCCCCTCATGCGTGCTGGTAGTGACAGTGCCAGAGTGAAGGCAGCAGCTCCATCAGAGAGGACTGCTGGGGCAGTGCCCCCTCATGCTGGCTGAGAGTGCACAGGAGTGAAGGCAGCAGCTCCATCAGAGAGGGACTGCTGGGCAGTGCCCCCTCATGCTGGCTGGAGTGACAGTGCCAGAGTGAAGGCAGCAGCTCCATCAGAGAGGGACTGCTGGGGCAGTGCCCCCTCATGCTGGCTGGTAGTGACAGTGCCAGGAGTGAAGGCAGCAGCTCCATCAGAGAGGGACTGCTGGGGCAGCGCCACCCCATGCTGGCTGGCATTGACAGTGCCAGGAGTGAAGGCAGCAGCTCCAGTGTTGGCATTGACTGAGGCGCTGAAAGGAGTCATGGTGGTCATGACAACTGATGTGGGGACAGGGACTGAGTGCCTGATTTCCTATTGGAGAAATAGCCACCATCAACACAAAGCTAATGTCTATTCCTATATCTTGTATATGATTGCTTGATAAAGGAATCTCGCTCTTTCAAGCAAGACATAAGACATGCCTTTTGCAGATTATGTTGCTCGCTAACCAAGGTGCTCTGCATGATGTCCCAGGTCACACACTGGATGAGCTCGTCTGGGTCTGGGTAATGCCCAACTCTGTCCTGCAGCTCTTTCTGTGATAGAGAGAAGACAAGAAAGAGAGGAAGTCATGATTAACATCTTTTTACTAGAGTTAGCTACTACAGTACTATACTATTGTTTGTCTCCTCTTAACAATGTAGTATATAATTTCTGAGCTCGGAATGTAGTCTCCTCAGTTCCAACTCACGGTGGCAAAGTCCAGGTTGTCCAGTCGGTGGCAGTACTGTTCCAATTCGTTAATTCTGTCAACCAGCTCACTCATATTCAGCTGGAACCCAAAAACACCCAGAGCAACGTCATCRTACCAGATGGAAACAGATATGTAGGATGATCCCTATTATCCTCACTCTATTGTTGGGGTGAGTGACAGGCCAGGTTGCCAGAGATAAGCTGTGGCTCTTTGATGCTGTTGCCCTCTGTATGACTCCATGTCCCCTACAGAGAGTGATGGAGGGAGGGGACCAGGGCCAGGGTGGATCGGGCTCTACATGACGCTATATTTCACCACTGTGTGGGGTGGTGAGATGGAGAAGGATTCCCTAGTGATGAGCACTGGGTATATCCCCTACTGTAGATTAATGAGGGAGATGAGCAAGGTTGCCAAATGTTGTCTATCTGCAATCRCTCCTCACTAWGAGGGTTTGCCAGTATGGATGTGTGTCTGACCTGGTTGAGTTGGTTCTGGAGGCTCTTGACCTCTTTCTTCAGGTCGTCTCTGGACTCCTTCAGGTCCTGGATCTCCTTCAGCAGATCCTGGATCAGCGACATAGACTGGCAACACAACAGAGTGTGTCCGAAGGACTCAAAGCTCAAAGAACCTCACAACACTGGTCAGATCACTTAACACAATCATTACCTTTTGTCAGTTTCTGTCATGATGACTGAATCGTAGGCTATWGAAATAAAGAGGGTCGCACACGCGATATATAAGCTCCCAGTAATGTATTGGGTAAACCTCCAACATTTCGGCATCACTGTGCCTTATTCAGGGTGAATCAGCACGCATGGTGATCTCTTTGCATTAGGTCTAAAGCTTTTTCACAGCCTCTTCATGCCCAAAACACTTGAAACTGACTCAGCCCAGTTCTCTAATCTCCCAAAATAAGACTCTGTGAAACTTTCAAGCGGTCAGGGGACTCAGTAAGGTAGAAATCCCCCTGACCAAAGCCATATATGTGACTATTCCCCTGGCTACTTCCTTTGAAGATCAGTAGGAAGATCCTAAACCCCTTCATTTAGGAGGGATCCCAAAAKCCCTCTCCGTGGCTCCATCCAGTTGACATTTCACCCCAAGGGAGGTTACTAGGACACCACCATCCATATGCAGTAGATGAGCTACACAAGTTGTTACAAAGCAGCGGTAGGACCTGTCTGTCTCCAGATAATCCATGTTTTTCAGAGTACATAACCCCTGCCCATATGGAACCACTCCACTCTCTAACACAGCTGAGGCCTTGTTGACAGAGTAAACCCACACATTTGCTCTGGGTGTTGCAAATTAGAAATAGGTTGTGTTTACTAAGCAAAGTTGAAACAGGTGGTTTTGAACGTATTGACCAGAGTTCCGGTGGGTTTGTCTAATGCACCCAGACATGAAACGACGCATAGCGACCCCACTGAYCTGCACAGGCCGTCAAACAATTGGCTGAATAACTAATAGGTTGTTCAGTGAGCTGTAAACGTGGAAGGGATATATGACCTGCGTGTATGGAATTTCTGGAGGAGACCACCTTTTCATTGATCGCCTCAAGCATCTCAGAGACATGAGATTAGCCAAAACATGATCAAATCTTGTAAATAGGACATACACTAGAATACCTGGCAACCAACCCAACCCCTAATGACAAACAGAGAGACAATCAACTGTATTCATCACATTTTGATGAGCGGATCCAGGGTATGGTTAATTTCCTATGAGATTCTTATGACACTTTAAAAGCTCATCATGAGGCTGATTGGACATATTGAGTTCACAGGAAATTATGATAATTGCTACATCAGCAAACAGTAAGCAAAATGTATGCATCGTCCTATTCCCTTAAAGGAGCTGGGCTCCCTAACCAGGGGACATCCCCAACCGTATCTTCCTCAGACACAATGTCCCTAGTACTCCGTCTGTTTGTCTGTGAGGATGTTGTTTGGACAGAGTGCCCAACCTCCTTCCTGTTTCTGCCACAACATCTGAGTCAGCATCACCCACAAGTCTGTTGCAAATGGTAACAGACAGGACAACCTAAATACAAGCCCCTTCTGACAACAAGAAAAACTCTAGTAAAAGGGGTAGGAAATGAGTAACTAACATAATGTAAGTACACTGACTTTTACTGTCCCAGCGATAAGGAAGTTATTTGCGATTGGGAAGAAAGCCATCCGCTCTACCTCCCTGTTACTCTTTAGTCAGCCATTAACTGGCTCTGACTAAGATGGCCGGTGGCCTGGAATCCTTCCACGCCACTGTGAACACAGAGCGCCACTCAGGCAGACTTTTCGCTACCCTCTCAGATCCAGGACATGTACCCTGTGGGGTCACAGCAGAGCACACCTTTATCAACCACAACAATCCCCTGATAACCTCTGCCATGGGTTAAGAAGAAAGAGACCCTGGCTAAGGGCCTGTATGCAGGAAATACAATATGCTGCTATGAGTTGTGAGGTAGAAACTGATGGACATTGTGTCTTAGTGGGGTCTTCAGGGATATGGCAGAGAGGGCCAGAGAAGGCCAGACAGGGCCAGCGAGGGCCAGAGGTCCAGACAGGTATTGACCCACAGCAGTATGCCCACAGGATACATGAATGATTCAGAGGATTTTCAGAGGCACCTTCGCCTGTACCCACTGGCTGTCCCTCCCTCATATCACCTGAGTGTTAACTGGGCAGGTCTGGGCAACATCAGTGAAGATAGCTAAGTCCTGTGCAATCTTTCATCTTCCTACTTGCTTTATTTACACAGACTGTCATGTCTCTATCTGTGTCCATATTTCAAACTCAGACATTTCAGATAACAGCAGAGATACAGATACAATTTTGTTCCACAGCATACACAGGGAACACAGGAGTGGTGCTTATCTTTGGGGAGTGGCCTTTCCTTTGGAAACTGGAACAGAGACACAGCGAGGTCATTTGAGAAGACAGGGTGGTGCCCATCACCTATTGTGCTGTGCTCTGTCATCAATATCCTTATCCAGTGTTGAGTGTTCTGAAATGCTCACCATTCACCACACAGACAGGCCCCCAGCTGCAGGACAGGGCTTTGATGAGCAAGCACTCAAGGACTTAAAACAGATAAGAGGCTGAATCACTTGCCAGCAGCACATCCCCCTGCATTCCACTGCTGGCTTGCCTCAGAAACTAGGTAGTTGGTCCTGGTCGGTACCTGGATGGGAGACAGAATGCTGCTGGAAGGCCAATAGCTGCTACTCTTCCCTCTGGTCTAAGGAGATTCCAGTGCCCCAGGGCTGTCTTTCAGTGACCTGACTCTATTCACTAAAGATCCCATGGCACTTATCGTATGAGTAGGGGTGTTAACCCCGGTGTTGTGGCTAAATTCCCAATCTGGCCCTCATACCATCATGGCCACCTAATCATCCCCAGCTTCCAATTGGCTCATTCGTCCCCTCTCCTCCCAACGTTAACTCTTCCCCATGTCGTTGCTGTAAGAGAATATGTTCTCAGTCAATTTACCTGGTAAAATAAGGGTCAATGTAATAAACCTCAGACTCTAACATCTGTCACAAGATGGATGTCGAGTCTAGAATACACAGTGGAACTGTAATGTAATCCTATTTCTTGACTGTTATGGCCATTTTTCTTTGACCACAATTTTTTTMGGGACAGATTCCCCAAAATGATTTGGCCCTATCTTATGACAAGCAAATTGTGCATCACAGACAAATCAAAGTTTCAACACAGTTTTGACTTTTGCTCAAGGAAGGCAGCACTGCAACAGCAACAGTGTTCAACTTTCACCTGTCCTCGCATGACATTATTTCYATTTATAATAAAATTATACCTCAGCGATGACAGTGTGATATTAATAATTACATTTTGAGGAAGAGCCTGTCTCACCTTGGACACGCCGTCCTCACTCCCCTGAGCCTTGCGGCGGAGCTGCATCAGCTGCCACAAGTCGTTGACCGGTGTTGTGGTTGAGGCCATGCGGCTCATAAGATCTGTACCGCTAGGAAGCTTCTCCAGCGCGGCCATCTGTCTCTCTATATGCCGAWGTTTGTCTTCCATGTGATGGTACGGGTTAGAGGACTTGGTCAGATGCGGGCCATGGGGCTCCTGTGGCGGGGCATCCTGCTCTCTCCAGCCGGTGGTCACATTTTGGATTTTCAGGTGTCCTAGGATTTTCAGGTGCATTGAAGTTGACAGCTCCAACTTCAGGTGTCCCGATCGACAGGTTCACCAAATCGAACAAACTAATGTCAGCTGACATTTTGTCTCACACTACTTTTGAGTTAATGTTATTAAAAAGTATTTACGAGGGATATGAACGATATATCTTCTTCCAATATTGTCATCTTATTTTGTAAAAATGAAACGCCAGAATGATTCAATTAAATAACATAAGYTAAAAAAACGACAGGATCGAATACAAAAAAAATTGAAATGTAAAATTATAGAAAAAAARACTCTTTGATTCTTCTGTACTAAATAAAATGTGTCTGTAAATTAGAATTAAATATTCCCTACACAGTTACTTTTCAACACCTTTTCGTTGCTACTCAATATCGGTTGTTTCTTATTTCAATGCCATTTCTAACCTTGTTTTAGAAATTGTTTCAATTTGGTTCTCTCTCACGCTTACCATAGAACCGTATTGGACGTAACAATAACAGTGAGTACAGTTCTCTTTTGTGATTGGATGTAGCCTCCTTCCATTACACAATAATTGCATCCCACATTGTGACTCACAGCGTCCCTGGTTGCTGAGCAACAAGGCAGAGGCGGGCATCACATCCTCATCAGGTAGGACAAGGGTTGTGTTGTAGAGAAAGTATGCAAAGCATCACCTGTTCTCACCCCAGGTAGGCAAAAAGGAGCATACGGACACAAAAAAAGGCTCAAAATAACAATTTTATAATAATAAAAATGTTTAAAAAACAAGCGTGCATATCCTGGTGCCTTTCTAAGTAACTACATTCAAGTATAAAATCTAGTTCATAATCCAAAACACATAGGTATTCCCTCAAAATCCCATTGATTGCCTCACATCCAATAGCTCTGGCTCTGAACAATCTTCAAACTCAGTTTTTCATGTGTCACAGAACTGAACTCTACATTAAGCAATCCACACAATGAATGAAATGATTCATGAATTAGACTACACATTTTTGGCAAGGAGGAGCACAAACACTGTAAACAGTTTGTGACCTCAATCAAAATTGCATGATGAAAATGTAGAACAAAAAATGCTTGATGTTTGCAGAGTGCAAAGGCCATTGTTTCAATGTGAGTTCTAAATAAAACCATAGCCTTATAAACTCATAAGCTCAAGAGTTCTTCAATGTGACATTTTAACAGAGCAATATAACTTAGAGCAGTTTAGACATAAAAATTCTGGTCTACATTTTGTAATACACCATTCATCCAACAGCCATGCCATCATCCTCAATACACTATCTATGCCCTTTTGGATCCCACTTTTGACAAAACCTATGGAATACTACAGATACTCTGAAAGTGTGATGCAAATATTGACAAAGAAATAACATTTAGAGCATTGTTCAACAATTTCGTACAGATATCACTATAACAAAAATAATTTAAATTGCAATAAGCTAGTGTATCTGCGTCTTGATAATTTCTCCCTTTATGACAAATGCCATCTTACAAGAAATCTAGATGCAGTGGAGTCCTGATAAATGCAATGGCTTGGGAGTGTTCTAAATATGTATACTAAACCTGAGCATGCAGAAGTGAAAAGTGTATTTGAATTGATAAACTGTGCTGCATGTAAACAGAGTTTGTACATTTCCAATGTGCGCTTATCAAGAATCGACTGTCCTACATTTTCTTCTTCTATCAAATTTAAGTAGTATAATAAGATTCATGTTGAGACTGGAAACCTTGGTAGGAATAGCAGTCTAGCCAAGCCTTAGTCAATGACTGCTGCACATTGAACCCAACCAGCTGAACATCTACATGAAGACAGAAGCACAGTGAATGACATTGAACATGAAAATAAAGGCTCCTCTGTGCACAACTGATTCACTCCAAGTAAAGTAAAATATACAGTATTTAAGTGTATCTTCCACTTGAAAGGCAAAAATCAATAGAGCTGTGAATGACTGTGCTAAAACAGTGTTACTAGTCTCTGCTTATTYGAATCAATAGAGCTGTGAATGACTGTGCTAAAACAGTGTTACTAGTCTCTGCTTATTGGAATCAATAGAGCTGTGAATGACTGTGCTAAAACAGCGTTACTACAGTCTCTGCTTATTGGAATCAATAGAGCTGTGAATGACTGTGCTAAAACAGCGTTACTACAGTCTGCTTATTGGGGCTGAGGTGGGCCAGTCAAACTGTCAGTTGAAGGATTCCAGAGTATAGCTAGGTTGATAGGAAGCTGTTACACCGACTCTTCCCCGGATGACCCGTCCAGCTGTGAATAGCTCCTCTCACCGTGACCCCCTCCTCCCATAGGTTGTCATATGCTGTCATAGTCAGTGTCCCGTCGGCTGGAGACCACCACCCACTCAGCCACGAAGAAGGATAGCGTGCCCAGGAAGCCCACCACAACCATGATGAGCAGCTGCCAGTGCAGCAGGAGATAGTTACTGTAGAAGAAGGCCAGGGCTGCAGTGATGGACTGTGGAGGACAAGAGCACCAAGTTACACCACTGTAATACAGCAACTGTGGTTAGCAAGTATGGGGAATCATCAAGGGATATACCAAGCAAATAGCTCAATGTTATATTTCTTCAAATCATTCAGAGTAATACATTATCACCATAGATAGCAAACCATATCGTGTGTGTAGGCCTAACAGATATCAATGTACCTGAACAAACTTGAAAACGGCAAAGGCAGGAGCGCTGTCCTCCCGGAACATGAATCCCACAATGCTCAGCAGTTGGGTGTTGAAGCAGCTGTCCCCCAGGCCCAGCAGAAAGCTGCACAGCAGAGCCACCTCAACACTGAACAAACAAAACAACAGGTTAAGCAATTAAGGCAACGCCACACCACCTCAACACTGAACAGACAACATCCCAGGTTAATACAGACATGAAACCTTACACAATCTGCAGTAACCCGATAGAGTTCAAATGCAATTATGCACTACTGCTACACTTAACATAATGCTCATGTCCTGACCTGCTATATTCTTATGCAAACTARGTAGAATTGTTGTAATAGTAATKTATGGTCATTGTTTTATGGGCCAACTGAGTAAGCCCTGCTGTGTACCTGGGGGTGATGTATGCCTGCAGGTGTGTGCCCTCTTCTGGGGCAATAGGGGCATCACTGGCAATGTTCAAGAAGATTAGGTAAAAGGCCACGAAGTGAGTGATCAGCCCCAGCAGCACGACCGGGTTCCTCCCAAACCGGTTGCACTTGTTCAGCATCCCAAACACGCCCCCTCCTGGACAAACAGAGGCACAGCAAAAACAGAACTTCCTAGAATCATCAGTCCCTTCCTGTCAACCAGTTTATCTGCTTTCCAAACCTCACGTGTATCATGTGATCCGAAACAGCACTGAAGATAAAAAATGACTTTGACTCACCCAGGATCTCTCCCAGGCCAATGAAAATGCCAGAGAGCCCGATCAGACTCTTAGCGTCATCCCCAAATTGAGTCATGGCTCCTATACATGTCCCGTATACCCCACTGTAAAATGTCAACTCTAGGCCTGAAGGTGGGGAAGGAGCAAGAGTTACACACATAGAACCTATGGTTATGCATTCAAACATACTCAATGTCAATTGAATATGCAGGCGTTTATATTTCTATACTGGCATCCACTGAAAGAAGTTCCTCATATTGGAAATAGCCCAAACCATTTTTTCCCTGAATTATTTGGAATGAATTTGCCCACCTGTGTATGCTATGGAGATACTCAGCAGTAGCATCTCTTTAGTGACAGACAACTGCAACGCTTTCTCTGTAAGAAGAGGGCACATATCAGTCAGCTGAGCTCTGAGCCTTTGTTGCTGACATGACAGATTGAAGTAAGAAGCAACCAATGAACTCTGACTCACTGAAAGCATCCAGAGCCTGGGAACGGAGACCTGGAGTCGCTCTGCAAGGGAGAGAAATACATAAATAAACTTACGTACAGCCTTTCCAGACATAAAGGAATACAGGATTATCCAGATTCAACCCAGGCCTATGGAGGAATACAAAGTACCTTACATACAACAGCAGGTACAGAATGCACAAACACCATTTGTATGGCATATCTATTAGTATATCAATATTTGACATGTGTATGTATGCATGACAACAAGCGTAATTCTGGTCAATAAAAGGTAGATAAGGAAAAATGTTCTTGTGCTAGTTTACTCTAACGTTAGACCTAGACTATGTTTTCCATCCCAGCCTGTCTGCAGACTGCACTCACACGACGATAGAGGTGCTCTCTGTGGACTCAGTCTGCAGCAGTGACTCAGACGCCTCGGAGGGTGTGGCCTCAGGCTCCGGCTTCTGGATCAGGAAGAACAGAAAGCTGCCCACCAGGCTGATGACTGTGAGAGAGATGAAAACCGTCTGGCGATCCTTGTCTAGACACACAAACACACAGCACGCGTCAGCAACTTACGGCCAAAATGAGATTTCCTCATTGTGTCAATTGAACTTATGGAATGCTAGATACTATAAAAAGGAAAGGGGAAAGGACTCATGAATCTAAGTAGAATACATTCAAAAGATWGCTACATTGTTATAGTAAAAGGTTAACCAAAACTGATGACATACCTGATATGTGAACATGGCCATGCCAGGCAAAATAAATATACATGTTTCCAAAGAATAAGCTGCAAAATGGGATAGATACATGTTAGGCAGTCCAACACCATGGATTCAGTACCAGAGTAAAAAAGATGTGGTAAACAGTGATGCAATCAATACAGTTATGCTGATAAGAAGAAGTACCTGAACTGTAGCAAGGCCCAGAAAATACCACTGTTCCTGCCGATGGTGGCATCTGTAGAGTTGATGGTGAGTAGGTTCCCCTGAGCTGTCCACAATACTAGGCCACAGATGGAAAGAGATTGAAAGAGAAAAGAAAGAGGGTTATGTGGTGATAGGAAATACAAGTCGTTAATTCTCAAGTAAGAATAACAGTCTTCTTACTTGCAGCTGCTATTCCAACAACTACAGACGCTGTGTAGAAGCTCCAAGTGTAGGGGTGGATGAACATGGCAATGTATCCACTGATGGAAATAAAACATTGGACAGTGTTAACATCACGAATAAGCTAATGAAAACAAGTACTTTATGCACACTCAGAGAGAATAGATAAATAAACAGTTCTGTAAATAGGTATAGGCCTCAGTGGGTTGATTTAAAGAAAGGTCAAAAGAGTGTGCTCACCTGTATACTAGTCCACTAAAGAACATGGACAACTGGGGTCCTATAACAGCCACTACTGAGGGAGCAATCAGGTTGGATGCAGAGAAAACTCCATAGATGATGGCCATGCTACYTGTAAAGACACGTGTAAAAACGAATCAGATGATATTGCGCCAATGTAATACCACTATTCATAGAAAATGTTAGCAACATGGCTACAAGTGCAGGCATTTTTTTCAATAAGGATGTGTTTGAATAAAAAAAAGCCTGGTGTTTGCCTGTCACGGGTGGTGTCATTAAGATGTCCATAAAGGCCAACAGCAGCAATTAAATCACAGACGAGGCCCTACAACACCACAGTCATATGCATGTTATTTACGAAATACCTCAGGAAACTGGGATATTGTAGAGAACTGAAAGTCAACTTTGTTGCCTCAAGTGGGCAGATTCAATTACTTACCTTTGGAGACCTCTTTGAGAGAGACAGGGTTACAATTTTCCAACAGTTCTAATCTATACCATAGGAGCCACATAGGTCAAAGTCACAGTATTTCAGCATCATAATGAATTACCTTGTGTATCCACTCCCATGGAATTCAGTACTGTTGAAACTCTTGATCACAGTTTGCTGAAAAAGCATGAGACATAAACAATTGACACCATCAATATTAACTTCCCCTGTAGGTTCCCTACAGTTGTGTGGCTTGAATTTGTATGTATCATTTGTCAGTTTAACCATACCTCTATATTGCCACATGTTTGGAAAGCAGTGAACATGAACATAAATCCAAAACCCAGGATTATGATGTTCAAGAGTGTCTTTCCCTCTGGACCCATGCTTGCTGCAGGGTGTCACTGTAATATTACTTGACGAAATGGGTTAGTTAAAAAACCTCTGAAGGGGTCCACAGCTCATCTGAAAAAGAACAGAATCAAAACAACCTTGGCGACAAATCTGTAGAAAGGATGCTATACTATGAATATTAGCTATTGTCAAGACACTACATATCTAGGTAAATCTGCTACCAAATAATCACTATAGTAAGTATTTCCTTGCTTTAGTCTGTTAAGCCACTTGAGAAGAAAACAATTTACCGAGTCGGTGCTGCACTGTATAGTCCTTGTTTGTGCAAGCTACATAGTTAGCAAACCAATAACGACTTGTGGAGATACCATATGGACTCAAATCCTAGAAAGAATCCAACAATAATGTACTAGGCTACGATACTTTTCTCCCGTCTAGTGTAAAAATGGTCTTTGAATATTTTTCACAGTGACCAAAACTGTTCGTCATGTGAGATAGTCAGCTGACATTTTAAGGCGTACAACCCAAAGCCCACTGGGAAACTGAGTTTATTTGCTATAGTCTGACGGCAATCTCGTTTCCGGGTCAAAAAAATTAAAAACATTCCTAAATTGAAAGTATTTTCCATTTGTGTCCCCTCCGAGTAATTTGTATATAATATAATATATTTTGGTGCATTGAATTATGATTTTAAAATGTGTAATTTGAAGATGTGTTGCTTTTCCCTCCAAATAAATACGCAGCAGCGTTACTCGTCAACCTCATTCAACGAGGAGGAGCAAGGGACAACATCTCGTTCTAACAAATGGTCGGTGCTAAGGAAATCGTCATAAATTTGGAAAGCTATATTGCATTTTTTAAAGAAAAACTCGACATATTGCGAGCAGGCTGATTAAGTACGATAATTTTAATCAAAAACTTTAAGCGGGTGTTGACCTTTCACCCACATTTTCTGGTAGTACCGTTGCGTGTTTGTTAGCTAGGCTAACTAAGGCGCTATCTGCAACATGAGTTATGGTAGGCCCCCGCCCGATGTTGAGGGCATGACTTCTCTTAAAGTAGATAATCTGACGTACCGAACCTCACCCGAGACCCTTCGCCGTGTCTTTGAAAAGTATGGTAGGGTAGGAGATGTTTACATCCCCCGAGATCGTTATACGAAAGAGAGCAGGGGGTTCTCCTTTGTGCGATTCCATGACAAGCGGGACGCAGAAGATGCGATGGACGCAATGGATGGTGCCGTGCTGGACGGACGCGAGCTAAGAGTCCAGATGGCCCGTTACGGACGTCCCCCAGATTCTCATCATGGAGGCGGTGGTGACCGTGGAGATCGTGGTGACCGTCGGCGTGGAGGTGCACCCCGGAGGTACGGGGGTGATGGCCGACGAAGTAGGAGGTAAGAGCTGAGCACATGGTTAAGTAGTTGCTCTAGCTCTCCTTCGATTGGGTCGTTTTTCATTGTTAGCTATGTGATAATTGTTTAATTAACGTTAGCCATGATGTATAGTGTTTGTTTGGGAACTTGAATGTTGCAACGGTACCTTTATGGCCCTTGTTTCAATTATGTAGCGTCAATCAGCCACCATTACAAGCATGGTTCATTGACCTGGTAACTTAGCAGCGTTTTGAGGGTGTTGTGGCCTTACGTTTACAACTGTTTTTAGATAGGCGATACCGCGACATAACGAACTTACTCTCGTTTCTCCTCACCAGTCCGAGGCGTCGGAGACGCAGCAGATCCCGGAGCAGAAGCCGATCTCGTTCCCGCAGCCGCTCCCGCAACACCCGATCAAGGTCTCGTTCCTACTCTCGCTCCAAGTCTCGCTCCCCCAAGAGAGACAAGGTGAAGTCCCCGTCCAGGTCCCGCTCCAGATCCAAGTCTCCTA
The DNA here is from genome assembly GCF_002910315.2 of Salvelinus sp. IW2-2015. Lineage (NCBI taxonomy): Eukaryota > Metazoa > Chordata > Actinopteri > Salmoniformes > Salmonidae > Salvelinus > Salvelinus sp. IW2-2015. The sequence continues at coordinate 152,179 of NW_019943019.1, read as the reverse complement.
AGTCAAAGTCCCGTTCCAGGAGCCACACCCCTGCGGAAAGAGCATCAAGATCAAGATCCAAGAGCCAGCCCAAGTCACCTGGGGAGAATGGAGCTGAAACCCCATAGATGACTGACAAAATGGTAAGTGTTGGGCAAGGAGATGGGACCTTAACACTACCTTTTTGTAAATTGTTTGAGGTGAAGTCTAGCGTTACACTAGATTGTATGAACAGCATGGGGAGGATGTGATGTGTGGGATGGATTTGCACTAAGTGTCCCCTTTCCATGGTTATCTGTGGTTGAATAGAAGGGGGTTGGTTGTGGGATGTCTTGACAATGTGAACTGCTTTATGTTTTTCCTCCTCAAAGTGGTTATGCATATTACTGTAACACTGGGCATGGCAAAGAGGAATAGAAAACTGTCCCATATGGTGGTTGCCAGYAACCCACATTTGATGGATTTTGGACTATTCCTTTCACAATTTTGTTCTGTCCTGCCCAATGTTCCAGTTCATTATCAGTGTAGAGGAAATTTAGGTCCATTCTTGCATTGTACATATGTGGCATTTGAGAATACATTTTTAACAWAAAAATAAAATGTTCATAAAAAAAATCTGGAATTCTCTCCTCCAAGCTGCGGAATCCTGTTTGCAAAAGAGGAGTTTGAGGCAGTATGAGCAGTTAGTGAGCTGGGTGTGTGAGCTGTCCGGGCACCTGRTGCTGTGGGGGTTGCTATGGAGCAGGCCGGTTGCAGGTTGCAGTCAGTGTTGGGGTGGTGTTGAGGTACGTCTGCAGGACAATGGACAGAAGCCTTGCATTGTCCTCCAGGTCATGCTCTCTGCTTTTTGGGGGCAAAGACTTGTGCTCAGGAGGGAACCAAGGTTTGTCTGACTGGTTTCTCATGACAAGATTACTCATTTTTGTGAAGCCCGGGCGTCTCGACGTTTGGTTCCTTCCTTGAACCAAAAAAATTTAACCATCAGGAATGGGTTTGCATAGCTTTTGATTTGGCTCTTTCTTTCAAATGTAGACTAGTTTCCTACTAATATGGGGGAAATGTGCTATGCACATGAAGTTGGCATTACATTGCCAGCTGATTACACCATACATATGGCCTGGAGGTGTCTCCATGTCTATCTGAGGGAGGGGTGGTAAAGTTAACAAGTCGTCGCCACTTCATTACTAGAGGTTGAAAACAAAATTGAGTTATTTGTTTTCCAACACCTGTTTCTTACATTCTTGTCTTTCAAACATTTTTCAGATGAGATGCCAATGAGGACGTCACACTTCAGACTGAGGACCCTGTCCATACAATGATTTCTGTGTAAAAGGTTATTGTTGTATCTTGATCAGAAGGCTTTGTGTATTCTTTTTTTWATTTTTTTMGCCCAGACTGCTTGTCTTTTGTTGTGCAATGTTTAACAAAAAAATTACCTATACTTAATGTGCTTTTGCAGTAGATGGTCTAAAACTGCTTGGATTTCAATTTGTTGGACTGCATGGCTATTTTAGTTATCTAAAACTGTCATAGTGAAGATTTGATGGCCTAGCCTTTACAACTGTTATTTTGGGTTTTATGAAGGCCATTACAGAAGTTCAAATGGCTAGGGCTTTTAGAATAAGTATGAAAAGAACTAGGCACAGATTTACTTGCAGGTCAACTTGCTATGTAGCTTTGTTTAATTTCATTGTGACTCTAATCTTCTCTCCTGTATTTTTTGTGCACTAGGCGCAGTTGTGTAGCAGTTGAGTATTGCTGGTTAGCTGTTAAGGTGGCGTGTTGCAGTGCTTGGCTGTTTCCAGTGTTCTCCGGAATGCCCCTGTGGCTACAATGCTGTGATGGTGGCCAACTTAAATGGCTGCTACAAATTCACCATCGGTAGAATGCCTGTCTTTCAACAAGTTAAAATGTTCTCTAATTCAGAGCACTAAGTATGGTGTGCTAATTTTGTTTAATGCATTCTGTCTTGCCCTTTGTGCATTCCTTTTCCCCCTTGCAAGAGTCTGTATAGGTGTCCAATGTGAAAGCTAATAAAAATAGTCTTCTAAAACATTTGGGTTATCAATTTATTCTAAAACTTTAACAGAATACTACTATACAACTTAAACTATTTTATAATGCATTGAGTTTTGAACCCTTGGGTCTTGACTATTTGGTGACTTTAACTGTGCCTTGCTGGCAGTAACTGAAGGATAAGTTTACACAATTTTGTCTTTTTCATTCAGCTTTCCTTGTCCTCGGTTATAATTATTTGTACATTATGGCTTCCAGGAAGTGTTGCCCCAGCTAGTTGATCTTTGTTGGCATGGAACTTCTCCAGTGGAATGTTGAGACACTTCAAGTTCCATTTGTGCAGCAATGCCTCTATGGACCAGTCGGCACTGAAACATGAAGATAAAGAATCAAAATGAGTAATGTTTACTTGACATTGACTGACAGCCATGGACTGGTCCTGAAAGGCATACCTTCTCTCTTGGTAAGTTGTCCAAAATTGGGCCTCAGGGTTTTTTTCTCAAGAGGAAGGAGATGGTCACCAGGACATTCTCAATATCTGAAAGTTGTAAATTCACAGTTGAGTTACAGATCTAAACAATCTGCTCAAATTATTCCATACTAACCGGTCAGTCTGAACTCGCCTTCAGGCTCATAGAAAACATCTGATCCCAAGATGATGTCTAATGGAGGGAGGAGCAGAAGGTCTGGGGAGACCTCTCCCCGGGTAATACCCACCACAAGCACATTGGGCAGTTCATTCACTTCACAGGTGCGCCTACAGTTCTCCAGAAACAGTGGAAGTTCTGCACTGTCTGACAAGATCACTTGTGCCCCACACTTTGCTGCCACCACACCAGGTAAACTCACGCCAGCCCCAAGCTGTGAACAAACAGCAGTGCATTCTGATTCAATAGTTTGTTTTAGAATCAAGTTACACATTTACATGGTAAATAAGTGAATTGTAGAGTAGACTGCTTGTGAATTACAGTTTGGTTCAGTAAATTACCTCTAGCACTGTTTTGCGCATCAGCTCTTCCCTATGTGTCCACACACATTGTGCTAATACCACTGCACAGGGCCATGCATGCATCCCATATTGTGGATCAAGGACCTAGTACAGAGGGGAGAAACGACAAGATTACGGTTCACATGATGAATGTCAACTTCCATTGATTCAGAAAAGTCTGTCTTCTGTACTCCTCTCCAAGGAACTCGGCGGGCTTCGGGGCCAATTACCACAATGCAGTTGTAGGCGAACAATATTATTTACAGAAACATCGCTGGTTCCAAATGGCAAAAGTGTGGAGAAAGTGCGCAAAAACCTCAGGGATGGAAACATTCAGTGATTACTTTGGGTCCTCGTAATCTTCGAATGTGAACGATTTCTGCACTGTTGGATATTTCCGTTGCTCTGTTTTCCATTTACCATCCCAATTGTGAGAGTAAATAAATTCAGTGGGAAAACAATACGTTCATTATCATAAAACCCGTCTCTTCAACAAAAAAAACAGACACGCTTGCGACTGTCTGCTGGAGGACGGGGAAAACTAGAACGTATACAGCCAATGACATGTGCTAATGACTGGTGGGAAGGCCTATTCCACATTTTATCCAATCGGTTTTCTCGGATGTATGGCTCGCGCTTATGTGGCCAACGAGCTTCCTACGGCTCTCAGGGTGGGCGGCCTTCAAATTGTAGGGACCCCGGGTTTGGTTGCGAGAGCATTGTTGTAGCTAGCTGCTTAACTAATTTCATCTGGGCAGCTTCCTCCTCGCTATTAAAAGTCATCTTAGAACAGAATCTTAATTTTAAGGCCAACGTGTCGTGTTTCAGTAACACCAACAAAGTACTCGTATGAAGTTGCTTACCGTTTAACTTTAACTCCAGACTAGCCACTCAATTAACGTTCGCTTCACTACTAGCAAGTCAAGCTAGCAAATGTGTTTGTCTATGCACCCCAGTCTAGCTAGCTAGCTAACTCAAGTCCCTAAATTCGCAGGAATGAACCATAAAAGTAAGAAGAGGATCAAAGAGGCGAAGCGGAGCGCCAGACCTGAGCTGAAGGACTCTTCAGACTGGACGAAACATGACTATTGCGAGACTTTCGATGTGTCACACCGTTCAGTGAAGGTAAACTGTCCGTAGCAAGCTATCTAGGCTAGCTAGCCATGTTAGCTCTTTCAACACGTTTCACCTTACAAAACCAGTGCTGATGGTCACGTAGGCTGCTGCTGCACTTTCAGCGCACAGCGGTTTTCATTGGCGCAACTGTCAAATCGGTCAGTCTGGACTCAAACACTGTGTGCCACAGCCCATTCCGTTAATTATTGACCACATTAGTTTGACGGTGTATAGTTAATTTTTTGGGAAATCGTGACATTGTTACATTTGTATTTCATTGAGGCTTACATGTGATTATTAGCCAGTCACCACCAACAGGTAGCCAGCCTACTGACCCATGACAGCTGATGGTATTTTTGTCCACCTCGATCCACCGTTTATATTTTATAAGAAGACTGTAATTGCATTATGTCTGTAGGAATTATTGCCCTTGTCCTCAGAGATAAACAACTACCATGGTTAGGAAAGCCCATACCTTTTCCACAGTGTGTTCTGATAAAACACTGTTATATTGACACAATCACTACAACAATGTATGATTGATAATGCATTGATCTTACAACCAACTTCATGGTTAACTGTATGTTTGAAATAAGCCCACTGGAGGGCATTTTCTTTGCTCCATGTGGGACACTGGGTTATTGCCAAGTGGTTCAGCAGGAGATTTGTTTTCATCACAAGAGTTAAGGGCTGCTAAGAATACCCATGACACTCGAAGCTTAGGTCGTTTCAAGAGTTGTCCTATAGGTTAACAACTCATCTCAGCATTTTTGGTTCATTCCTTCTCTTTTGGGGTTGAGCTTCTGAACTTAACCTTAACCTGTATTGGTTAGAGCGTTGGACTAGTGTAACAGTATAACTTTAAACCGTCCCCTCGCCCCGACACGGGCGCGAACCAGGGACCTTCTGCACACATCAACAACGGTCGCCCACMAAGCATCGTTACCCATCGCTCCACAAAGGCCACGGCCCTTGCAGAGCAAGGGGCAACACTACTAATAGGTTTCAGAGCAAGTGACGTAACTGATTGAAACGCTACTAGCGCGTACCCGCTAACTAGCTAGCCATTTCACATCCGTTACACTAGTAACCGAAAGGTTGCAGGATCGAATCCCCGAGCTGACAAGGTAAACATGTCATTCTGCCCCTAACCAGGCAGTTAACCCACTGTTCCTAGGGTGTCATTGAAAATGAGAATTGGTTCTTAACTGACTTGCCTAGTTAAATACATTTTAAAAAGGTTACTTTCAGACACCGTCATTCCATGTAAAAGCAGAACAAAAATGCACATGACCTTTTGTATTCCCTTTGTCCCAGATCAGACTATATCAAATGGTCTTCCTCTGAGTCAACTCCTTAATGTTCCAGTTGGTTGCATTGCATTCAAAAACAGTTGATCTTTTATTGTGATGCAGTTCTGTAAAACACTCAACCTCAATCCGTGAGACCAATACTAGGCCCAATGACTGGGAAGCATTAAGTCAGAAATGACTAGTATTCCCTTTGAATTCAGTACAACGTAATTTATATTGGTAGAAAGGTTATTGATTAAAGTAGTCGTACATTCATGAAATGTAGCCCTCAAKCCTCTCTCTTTCACACACACAAACTGACATGACATATGCGTCTCACAGGACAATGTTGAGCGTGTGGACACCCTGCGTCTCAGCGCAGAGGAGTTCATCCAGCGCTTCGAGAGGCCCTACAAACCTGTGGTGCTGCTCAACTGTCAGGACACCTGGCCCGCCCGCGAGAAGTGGACCATGGAGCGCCTCAAACGTAAGTACCGCAACCAGAAGTTCAAGTGTGGTGAGGACAACGACGGTTACTCTGTGAAGATGAAGATGAAGTACTACGTGGAGTACCTTGAGTCCACACAGGACGACAGCCCACTCTATATCTTCGACAGCAGCTACGGCGAGCACGCCAAGCGCCATAAACTGCTGGAGGACTATCAGGTGCCAGTTTACTTTAGGGACGACCTCTTCCAGTTCGCCGGGGAGAAGCGCCGGCCTCCTTACAGGTAAGAGCTATTCTCAGTAACATTGTTAACTAAAATAGCTGCAATGTTATTGTATGTTCTGTGAAGTTGAACTAACTCTAGTAACACCTGTCCCTTTATTTTTATGTATTTTTTCTCAGATGGTTTGTAATGGGTCCTGCCCGCTCTGGCACTGGCATCCACATTGACCCGCTGGGTACGAGTGCCTGGAATGCCCTGGTGCAGGGGCACAAGCGCTGGTGCTTGTTCCCCACCCACACGCCCCGGGAGCTGATCAAGGTGACCCGGGAGGACGGGGGCAACCAGCAGGACGAGGCCATCACCTGGTTTAACGTGGTGTACCCACGCACCCAGCAGCCAACCTGGCCTGCTGAGTTCAGACCTCTGGAGATTCTGCAGGGACCAGGGGAGACTGTGTTTGTCCCTGGTCAGTGGGCTACTGCTGCCATTTTATAGATGTCTGGTCTGTCTTTCACTTTGAATACTGTTTGACTGGAGAGAGAGAAGTAGTTTTAATCTTCAGCGATTTTGAATCATTTGTCAAGATCTGAAAAGGCCAGGGTTCAGTTAGTTAGGAAATATATTATATAAAAGTAGGGCAGAACATACAGTGAGTATGAAAGGTTTTTGATGAGAAGTGAAATACCAATGTTATGTGCTGTGAAGACATAAATTATAGCTGTGTGTATATGTACATATACGTATATATACAGTACCAGTCAAAAGTTTGGACATACCTACTCATTCAAGGTTTTTTCTTTATTTTTAGTATTTTCTACATTGTAGAATAATAGTGAAGACATCAAAACTATGAAATAACACATATGGAATCATGTAGTAACCAAAAAAAGTGTTAAACAAATCAAAATATATTTTATATTAGCCACCCTTTGCCTTGATGACAGCTTTGCACACTCTTGGCATTCTCTCAACCAGCTTCATGAGGTAGTCACCTGGAATGTGTTTCAATTAACAGGTGTGCCTTGTTAAACATTCATTTGTGGAATTTCTTTCCTTAATGTGTTTGAGCCAATCAGTTGTGTTGTGACAAGGTAGGGGTGGTATACTGAAGATAGCCTAAAATAGTAAAAATAAAGAAAAACCCTTGAATGAGTAGATGTGTCCAAACTTTTGACTGGTACTGTATATATGTGTGTGTGTGTGTATATGTATGTCATACACTCACCAGCCAGTTTATTAGATACACCCATCTAGTACTGGGTTGGACCCCCCCTTTGCCTCCAGAACAGCCTGAAATCTTTGGAGCATGGATTCTACAAAATGTCGGAAACATTTGTTGCTCAATTGATATCAAGGGACCCTAACGTGTGGCAGGAAAACATTCCCCACTCCAATACACCACTGCCACCAGCCTGTACCAGGCAGGATGGGTCCATGGACTCATGCTGCTTACGCCAAATTCTGACTCTGCCATCAGCATGACGCAACAGGAACCGGGATTCGTAGGACCAGGCAATGATTTTCCACTTTCCAATTGTCCAGTGTTGGTGATCGCGTGCCCASTGCAGCAGCGTCGTCTTGTTTTTAGCTGATAGAAGTGGAACCCTCTATGGTCGTCTGCTGCAATAGCCCATCCGTGACAAGGGCCGAAGAGTTGTGTGTTCTGAGATGCCATTCACACCACTGTTGTACTGCGCCGTTATTTGTCTGTTTGTGGCCAGCCTGTTAGCTTACATGATTCTTCACATTCTCCCTCGACCTCTCATCCATGAGAGAGGTCACAGGACTGCTGCTGACTGGATGCTTTTTGTTTGTCTCACCATTCTCTGTAAACCCTAGACACTCGTGCGTGAAAAGCCCAGGAGGGCGGCAGTTTCTGAGATACTGGAACTGATGAGCCTGGTATTTCGCTACACTCGCATTAACATCTGCTAACCATGTGTATGTGACAAATAAAATTTGATTTGATTTGATGGTACCAACGATCATACCAAACTCAGTCGCTTAGGTCACTCGTTTTACCCATTCTAACGTTTAATCGAGCAGTAACTTGATGCCTCTCTGCCTGCTTTCTATAGTAAGCCACAGCCACATGACTCACTGTCTGTAGGAGCGATCCATTTTGTATGTAATTAACTTTCCGGTGATATGCCATGTGTGTATTCACAGCTTTTCACTATGTAGCTGGGCTATCCTAGCTATCAAGTTTCTGCTAGATCTCTCCATGAATATCAACATGAAGTGTAGCCACCACCTTGTTTACAACCACACTTACTGTAGGGCTCAGTGATCGACATGGTTGCAGAGGTTAATCCAGTATTACTGACCTACCCTAATACCCTGCATCCTCCTGCGTTAACTGACTGACAAGACGGGATTAAACTCTGTTTCCTTTGGATCTGGTCCAGATCTTGAACTTTTCCTATTTACTCAAGTTGGAGACCAGAATATTAGGTCCTGATGGCTGAGAGAGTGTATGTGAGGGAGTGTGTTTGATTCAAGAGCAGAACCCGGTTGGACAGGCTGTTCTGTCTCCTCTGAAGATGTCCATCCATACCTTACTATTTCTGTCTATCCACCCATCTCTTCCTCCACTCCATAAAGGTCTTGTAAACTAATAACTAAGATTTTCATCAAAATGTCCTCGGACAGAGTATGTTTTCTGCCATGTGAGAAGGTCAGATGGTGTATTTTTGTACTTGGGCCATTCTGTGTTTTCTTTTCTGTGGTTTGGTGATCCGAAACCTAATCCTGGTCATCTCTGTTGTTCTCTAGGAGGCTGGTGGCATGTGGTTCTCAACATGGACACCACCATCGCTATCACTCAGAACTTTGCCAGCACCACCAACTTCCCCATCGTGTGGCATAAAACTGTGCGGGGCCGGCCCAAGCTATCAAGGAAGTGGTATCGGTAAGCACTCCTAACAGAACCCCCACWGCTGTAGGAACACCTCATGAAAGAAGAAACTTTAAAATATTTTGTCTGTCGGGAGGCTGTGGAATATGAGGAACAATTCTGCACACACTGGGTTTTGTGTCAATGTTTATTTGGACCAATTACGATTTAGTAGGGGTGAACTTTCACCTGACATCTTTAGAATTTTCGGATGGGAAGGGGTTAGTTTGGCCTATAGATGGCCGAGATGATTATAAAGGAGGGGATGTGAACCTCTAGAGCCTCCAAACTCGTTTTTTCATTGTTTCCCTCTAATCAGGGACTGATTTAGACCTGGGACACCAGGTGTGTGCAATTAATTATCAGGTAGAACCGAAAACCAGCAGGCTCCGGACCTCGTAGGGTAAGAGTTGAATACATCTGGTCTATAGGATCCGCCCTGGTTCTGCCACTCGCACTAGGCCAAACATCTCACGACCACCCCCTCCCCCCACTCGCACTAGGCCAAACATCTCACGACCACCCCCCCCAAACTTATGGGAACCAATAAAAAGTGTGTTGGCAGGTTCTGTAAAGAATGGGTCCTTCCCGCTCTGGCACTGGCATCCACATTGAACCTCTGGGTACGAGTGCCTGGGATGTCCTGGTGCAAAGGCACAAGTGCTGATGCTTCTTCCCCACCCACGAGACCCGGGAGCAGCGAGGACCAAAAGCCCCAGTCCATACATCGGGCAACATTTTCGTGGTSCAAAGGGGCACTGATTTGTGCAAAAACTACTGCAAACTCATTTATAATCTGGCAGCGTAATTTAATTTGTAGCTTCTTCAACAATGTGCATTATATTGTGTGATTATTTAACTAGAGTTTGATAACCAAGCAATACATAAATAGTCGCTTCCTTATAATGGACCTCGCTGAAGAGATGTTTCAAATTAAATCATACTGCCAGATTGAGGTTTATAGTAGTMTTTGCAATGTCACCCATAGCTGCCTTTGTAGGTACCTCAATGGGAAAATACATTGTAGAAGAATGGCCTCCGATATTCCTTTGCATGGTATTTAATGAMAATGTTCTAATATATTTGCACCCAGATCCACTAACTTCCACAAGGAGGGTATTTATTTTCATACATAAAATCTCTCTTAGTATCCTGAAGCAGGAGAGGCCAGACATGGCTACCTTGGCAGACAAAGTGGACCTCCAGGAATCGACTGGCATCGCCTCGGACAGCTCCAGTGACTCTTCCTCCTCCTCTTCCTCCAGCTCCTCTGACTCAGACTCAGAGGTACATCCTGTTCCCTCAAAAAACACACATACAGTGTGACATTCACACACATGAATATACAGTAGCCCCCTACTCTAGGGACCCCTGAGCTTTGTGTAAGATAGAGGGCAGCAGGCAGCTGTTCACATGCGGGCAGATGTCACGGGGTCTGCCACACATGTGCATGTGAAACGGCCCCACGTACTGTATAGCCACACACTTCCCCTCACTCTGAAAGGCTGTAATGCAAAGGTCCTGTCTCTCTCACTACTGCATGCAGGCAACAACATGCCTTGATATTACATTTAGAAGGCAGTCAGAGATGATGGAAGAAATTACAACAAGTTACTATGAGCATATATTACACACCCCTGCCTTAACACGCTCCTATATAATGTCTTTCATGTTAAGGTTATATTGTTCCCTCTAAGTTGTCCTGCTGGGTCACAGAAACGTGGCCACGGGTCTTGGGTTTCTGGAACTGGGGGAACTGGTGTTGAATAGCTTGGTGGACAGCATGCCCCTCCAGTTACATATACATCCATATCAGGTTGGGCTGTTGGGTGGAGGTTGGGGGTTACCCTTGTGTAATGGTTGGTAGGCCCTGCCTTCCCCCTGGAGAGAATATTCTGTTCTGCTGACTTAGTTATTCTACTGGTTGAACAAGAACACTACTGTCATCAGATGATTGTCTGTATATAGCATGTTAAATTGGTAATGTTAAATTGGAACGGGTGTTTGTGAGTAGACAGTGTGTATGAGGGACAGTGACACCTAGTCCCCCCTATTATGTAAATGGAATGTAATAGATATGTAGTATGTTCTATGGAGAGATGTATCCAAGACCTCCCCCGCCTCTCTGGTTTGCCCCTCTCTCCCTGCAGGCTGAGTCGGGCTCGGAGGGGGACGCCATGTCTCACAGGCGGAAGAAGAGGAAGACATGTGGCATGATATCCAACGGAGACAGCAGCACCAAGGACGACTGTGTCAGCAAAGAGCGCAGCTCCTCCCGGTGACCCCCCCGCTCCGCCCCGGCTCTCCAAAAGGCCACACCCAGGGGGACTCTCGCATGAAGAGCGGCCAATTTGTTTGTTTTCATTTGTGTATCTCCAAAGGAGAGTCTGGTGACCCTCTGTCAGTCTGTTGGATAGATAAGAGGGCCAGCCTAACCCTAGGCTGTGATAAAGGAGATTCCCCCTGAGGCGCGGACCTCTTGGAGATTTATCTGCCACCGCTCAGCTTCTAGTCAAACGTCAATCTATATTGCTGTTGCTTGTGGGGTGTGGGAAGAGCAGTATTTCAGTGCGAGGGAGGGGTGTTGACCTTTGGAGAGAGGTGGGCTTATGCCTTGATGTACACCAGGAACTGGGGCTGAGGCAGGGAGCCTATCAGGCTGGCCTGTCTCCTCTACAGTGCCATGGTCTTATGTTGCTCAGTGGGGAAATGTTTTCTATTCACAGTGAGATGATGGATAGATAGATAGATGTGCTTTGGATTGACTTTACTTTGCAGTACATGGGATGCCAGTTGAGTTTTATCATGGCAGAGTTGACCATCTTTAGATATTAAAGTGTACTGTGAGTTTTGTAAGTTGATACTGTATGACAGGGTAAGGGTGGAGGGAGATGCTGCCTTCTTAGTCTGCAAAAAAGCCACTGATTATTTTATTTAACATTTCTGCTTTCATCCTCTGGGCTTCTTTTGCTAGTAACAGTTGAACTGGTATGCGTATGTACTGCAATTAATTCAGTTTCAGTTAATTAAATTAAACAGTTAGCAAATCAACAGTCCATAATCCAGTCAAGACCATTTAACAGATCTAGAAAGCAATGAAAAGATTGCATAGTGGCATTTCTCTTTCATGTCATAATTATCTGCTGTTGGCATCTGTAGTGCAGACTAATGCACACATGTCTAGTGAAACAACAGCTTTTTCAAGACTTAGCCCAAGTCATCCAGCAACAACTGTGAAGGCCAAGGAATCCCCCCCTGACTTAGATTTAGCCGGTTCAGCTTGACATTCAAAAGCTTGACCTTTTAGGAGGAAATTGCCTATACTACACTCCCTTAGCTCCAGGTTGGGTAAGATTATCACTCTCAGGTGCCACAAATGAATGTTGGGCTATCGACAACAAAATTCCACCCAAGAAACAACAACAATATTGCCTGGTTATGTAATGTTTCTATGACTTTAATTATTATTATATATATTTTTATATTTAACCTTTATTTAGCTAGGCAAGTCAGCTAAAAACAAATTTTTATTTACAATAACGGCCTACCCTGGCCAAACCTGGACGACGCTGGGCCAATTGTGCGCCGCCCAATGGGACTCCCAATCATGGCCAGATGTGATACAGCCTGGATACGAACCAGGGACTGTAGTGATGCCTCTTGCACTGAGATGCAGTGCCTTAGACCGCTGCACCACTCGGGATTAATTTAATTACGTATGGGTTACTCACACAATTTTCAAAATTGTATGATAACAATCGTTATTGTCTCTCGTGTAAAAGTGTGCCCTTTGCTGCTATATTAGTCAACATTTTAAGATGAATGAAATCAAACTATTCAATTTATTTGACATTACACGGCTATACTGTAGATCAGGGGTGTCAAAAAAAAAACTAATTTTGCGGAGAACGATCTCAATTGACATGCCTAAAACCACATCGAAACTGTGTAGAAATTATAGTGGACATAATTTTATAGTCTCTAAACTGTCCAGCTTGTTAACAGTCATCGAAATGAAAGCTAGACAGTCGGGGAGTATAGAAAATTTGATGGATAGAGAACTATTATTTTGCCAATTTTGACASCAAGGAATATAACCAATACAAGTGGACCTCAGTGAAGACAGAATGTGGCCCTTTGGGGCAAAATGAGTATAACACCCCTGTTGTAGATGCTGGTTTCTTAGACCCAAATCATGCCTATTCCTGGTCCAAAAAGCACTTTCAGAGAAGTCTATCACGGATGCCTTTTAGTCCAAGATTAGAATTAACCTCTTTCTAGGAAAGGAGCCCGAGGTGTTTGATCTTGTGTTTTCATTCTGAGCCACCATTTTATATTCTCCATCGCATACAGAAGGGGGCACCAATGCCAGAGTTTTCACACTAGCTTGGCACTAGTGTGTGGGGGTTACAGTCCAGAAGATACAGTTGTGTTGAAAGTAGAAATGAGGGCTGGCACAGGGAAAAGTTTAAACATATTGTAGGCCTTGTAGTTGCACATCTTGATCTTATTTCTCTGTGTAGTACAGCTAAGGGGGTTTGTGAAATGTTGCAAATACATTTTATGTGAGGGGATAGGTAGATATTTTGGACAGACTAAATTCATGGTTCTTTCCACGTGGCTTCTAGGTTATGTGGCATATGCTGCTCTACAATGATTCAACTGCTTTGTATTTTGTTAGTGTAAATTCAAACAAAAGCAACTAGCTAATACATTACTGTTATTCAGCAAATACAAGTTAATGGTTTGAATGCAGATTCTGCTTGTATAACTTTGTTCTGTGGGGTTAACATGGAGTCAAGTGAATACTGTTTTTTTGTGCTTAAAAAATGTGGCTTTGTCATCTAAAATTATTGAAAGTACTTTGAAATATGTGAATTGCTGTATGTCTGTGCAGTAGGTGTTTTCCACTGTCTTTAGACAAAAGTGCCTATAAGCGCCAATTGATACTGTCATTGGCCTATAGATGAGAGGTTGTGTTGCTACTTGTGGTCAATGCATCTAGTGTTTGTGCTCTTTTTAACCCATTAGGTGCTCACCTCATGTCAAACATTTAGCATTATTACGGTCCCTGGGGTCGGTCACATAGTGCCTTGGATCCGATGGGGGAATGGTGTGAACCAGGAGCCTACGTGGGTACATCTCAGTGGTCTAATGTGGCTTCCTTTGGTCGACCTCTTCCCTTCAGCCGCGCTGATCTAAATCTACAGGACTGGAAAAAGGAAGCCCTCTATTAGGGTTCTGTCATATTGCTTTCACATATCCTGTCTGTCCAGATCAGGGCTTTCACCTATCCTGTCTGTCCAGATCAGGGCTTTCACCTATCCTGTCTGTCCAGATCAGGGCTTTCACCTTATCCTGTCGGTCCAGATCAGGGCTTTCACCTATCCTGTCGGTCCAGATCAGGGCTTTCACCTATCCTGTCGGTCCAGATCAGGGCTTTCACCTATCCTGTCGGTCCAGATCAGGGCTTTCACCTATCCTGTCTGGCCAGACCAGGGCAGATAAAGGAGAATGATGAGAGGAAGCAATTTTAAGATATTTAGATGTACACCCAGACATACCTTGACGCTAACCAGATCAAAGTTAATAAATTATTGATGAGTTAATAAATTCTTTTTTCATGCAGCAACGTCTTAGTATGTTTCATTCTACATATCCATAGTTTCATCCCAATTTATCAGAATCCCTTTACAGATTGTTTATAGATTTTCAACTAAATCAATAAATTGTTCAACTAACTATCCAAAACCATTGGCCTACCCTTAGCCCTTACCTTAACCCCATATCAGTAGTGTTGCAGTTGTTAGTTTAATAGTTTTAGCATCTGTAAGATTACTAAACTGGTACCTGTGATGGTAGTTGCCAAAGCAAACCCTAGTGAATAATAAATACTGAGGAAGCAGTGAATCTGCCTGTGATAGTGTCAAATTGGGCAGGGCATTTGAGAATGGGATATTCAGTGATCTGAGTACACACACAAACAGTTTTTCATGGACATTGTGAACATCGTAAGGGTAATACAGTGCCTTCAGAAAGTATTCACACCCCTTGACTTTTTCCACATTTTGTTGTGTTACAGCCTGAATTTAAAATGGATTACATTTACATGTGTTTGACTGGCCTACACACAATACCCTGTAATGTCGAAGTGGAATTATGTTTTCAAAATCTTTACAAATTAATAAAAAAAAATGGAAAGCTGAAATGTCTTGTCAATTAATATTCAGCCACTTTATTATGGCAACCCTTAATTTCAGGAGGACAAATGTGCTTAGCAAGGCACACAATATGTTGTGTGGACTCACTCTGTATGCAATAACAGTGACTACCTAATTTCTGTAACCCACACAGATTCAAGACCAGGGAGGTTTTCCAATGCATTGCAAAGGGCACCTATTGGTAGTTATTTTATTTATTTTTTATTAATAAAAAAAAAACTGACATCGAAAATCTCTTTGAGCATGGGGAAGTTATTAATTGCACTTTGGATGATGTATTAATAAACCCAGTCAATACAAATATACTGTACAGGCGTCCTTCCTAATTGAGTTGCCYGAGAGGATTATTATTATTTCTCCACCCGGCACAGCCAGAAGAGGACTGGCCACCCCTCATAGCCTGGTTCCTCTCTAGGTTTCTTCCTAGGTTTTGGCCTTTCTATGGAGTTTTTCCTAGCCACCCTGCTTCTACACCTGCATTGCTTGCTGTTTGGGGTTTTAGGCRGGGTTTCTGTACAGCACTTTGAGATATCAGCTGATGTAAGAAGGGCTATATAAATACATTTGATTTGAAGGAAACTGCTCAGGTATTTCGCCATGAGGCCAATGGTGACTTTAAAACCCCCTAGAGTCAATCTAAGTAACATAATACAAAAATCCCCATCAAAATCTGTCAGGTTAAGCTAGAGATATGTTTTTTTTGTTGCATGGGCTGCGTCTCAGTCCACTGCATCCGCCTATGTGACCCTTCCACATCTGTGGTTGAAAGTGTCAGAGCTACAGCACAGTTTATCAGACCAGAAAACGTCTGTAGCATCTGAATGGTTTGGCCTACAACCAATGTTCCCTCTAATTGTTTTCGGCACTGAGCAAATTTCAGGTCTGCTGAGTGCAAACTTGAACATTGTGAAAGTTCTGTGCAACTTCCGGTGCGCGTATACTGTGAACACTGAGGCTGTACCCACTTTAAGTTACAGTTTTAACAGTAATCTGTGGACTTCAGGAAACAGCAGAGGGAGCACCCCCCTATCCACATCGACGGGACAGCAGTGGACAAGGTGGAAAGTTTTAAGTTCCTCGGCGTACATATCACTGACAAACTGAAATGGTCCACCCATACAGACAGTGTGGTGAAGAAGGCGCAACAGCGCCTCTTCAACCTCAGGAGGCTGAAGAAATTTGGCTTGTCACCTAAAACCCTCACAAACTTTTACAGATGCACAATTGAGAGCATCCTGTCGGGCTGTATCACCGCCTGGTTCAGCAACTGCAC
Organism: Salvelinus sp. IW2-2015; assembly: GCF_002910315.2. Classification (NCBI taxonomy): domain Eukaryota; kingdom Metazoa; phylum Chordata; class Actinopteri; order Salmoniformes; family Salmonidae; genus Salvelinus; species Salvelinus sp. IW2-2015. The sequence goes on along the minus strand of NW_019943019.1, from coordinate 135,727 downwards.
TGCCCACAACCGCAGGGCTCTCCAGAGGGTGGTGCGGTCTGCACAACGCATCACTGGGGGAGGTGGATATAAATAATACTCTGAGCAAAAGAGAATGTTTTGGGATTTTCACCCTCCAGAAATTATTCCTGAAAGGTCTTAATGATGAAATGACCATGCATATTATGTTGTAAATGTGAACATGAATTAATGCCATCACGTCAGATTACTCTGACGTTTTGTCTTGCACTGTACCAAATGATTTATGAAAACTTACTTGTCCTCATTGTGGTTTTATAGACGTGTATAATACGTACAGACTTTATTAGAATAGTTATGAAATGCACATTGTTATATTTTGTAACACTTGCTTATTTTCCCTCGACTCCAACCCCATTTTATGCATTGGACCGATGTGGGTGGAGCGAAGTCTACATAAGGGTACAAATTGTAAACACTCACAAAAGCTCTGACGAAGGCCTTGAGGCCGATAAGTAAAGCTTAATTAATAAAGAGCAGTGATACTAGTAAGAGTGGTGTGCAGGTTTCTTCTTTTTTCTCACCTATCAGCTGGTTCATTCCTACAATGTGGTGGTGCCTTTTGGACCTCATAACTTTTGGAAGAAAAAATGTAATGCAAGTATTCTATCAGAAAAGGGAAATGTTTGACTTTTCAAAAAAACATATTGGTCAAGCTCAGGCACTTCATTTTTTTTAGGTGCATTTTCCAACCTGTAAGGTGCATAATCCTAACAGGGTGGAACCTAACAGGGTGGACATTTGGAGCCTAAATTAGCCATAGCTCTGCGAGTGAGAAGATTGAGCTAGCATAATGGTGACCACTTGAACAGGATTTTAACTTCTCTATCGCACATTTTTTTAACATTTAGAAATGTTGCTAAATTTCTCTATAATTTAGCCCAACAGGGTGGAAATGTATGAGTGGGACATACAGACTAACATGAAAAGTGGAAAAATATATAAAACTGAGTGTTTATATTTATTTAGCTTTGCACCGTTGTTTTCACACCAAAGACATGATGACACTTCCTGAATGTGGTGTCATCATGGGAAGGGGTTGTTTTCTTAAATGGAGAATTACAACAAACTAACAGGGTGGAAGGTAATATCAGGGACACACAGAAAATATAAAATAATAATAAATACAATAATCATGAAAAAAACTTTATTGATAAGAGAGAATTTAACTAGGACTATAAAATAATGAAGAAAGATTTTAAATATGTTATGGCTGATACTGTTTCGTGGAACTTGATGAATAACACCCAGGGTCATGGCAAAAACGCTTACCTCCACTGAAACAAAGTGTTCAAAATGCATAAAATTCCCTTTCAATATCCATATTTTTTGTGTTTTTAATTAAGGTAAAGGACACCTGACCTTATATTTAAAGCCTTGTGGAATCCACATTTTAAACTTAATAAGAAGTGATATTTCCTTGGGACAGAAAAGGAAGGCACCGCAATGTAGGAATGACCCAGCTAATACAATCATATGAAAATTGCTGTTCAAAACAACTGGAGACTCGGAACTCTTCGACTTCAGTGAGTTCAAGACAACTGGAGACTCGGAACTCTTCGACTTCAGTGAGTTCAAGACAACTGGAGACTCGGAACTCTTCGACTTCAGTGAGTTCAAGACAACTAGGAAAAAACGAGCTCCGCCTGAGAAAAATAGTTTTCCAGGTTCCAAGTTCTCTTGAAACCACCGTTATAGCAAGCTGGTGCCCGACGGCACAGTCTATGACGTTGCACGCAACCATTGGTTGATGAATGCAACGTCTGAGGGGAACTCGACCGAAATTACGCTCAGCTTTATAGCCTGCGTTTACACCAGCAGGTTTATACGATTGTGTTTAGTGGAAGCGCGGTGAGATGATCTACAGTGCGCGCGGGACTACACTCTGACCTACACACCAGCTGGCATCTGCAACAAGAAGGACAATTTTGCATGTACACATAAAAATTATATTTATTACATCTGCAGAAAACATAACAATTGTCAAGTGAACCTTAAATAATTCTACCATCATGGAACTTGACGCGTCTATCATTCTCCCTGCGCTCTTCTTTACCATTCTTGCTGTTGTCTTGGCAGCCAAATTCATCCCCAAAAAACTACCAGAGGGGCAGAAGAAGAGGGTTAAAGTAGGCAACGGAGACGACATTCCTCCTGCCAGAGCATTGACACCTGCAGTAGGAGTAGTGGAAGTACCAAAAGTGGAGATAGTACCAAAAGTGAAGGTACCCCCACAAGTGGTAGAAGCTGAAGTTCTAACCGAGCCAGTAACAGTTGCCCCAGTAGTTGAAGAGATCAATGTTGCAGAAGATGAGACAGTTAAAGAGCCTGAAATTATCCCGGAGGTTCAGGTAAGATATTCTGTTTAGCTTCATTGAAGTGTTATGAATAGAACATCTGGGCATAGGTAATTATTAGACTAATTGGTTTGAAGGTGATGAAGTGACTCGTTGGCAACTCTCCAGAACTTCATGAACTGACCACAGCCTTTGTTGCATAGTACCTGGCCAGAAAACACTGCAATTGCTCTACTTTTAAATTGAAACTATTCTAAATCAATATCGTTTTAAATCAAATTTTGTGTAAAGTTGTGCCATTTACGCACTGCTTAGGCAGTCATTTGCAACATCACACATCAAACCCAGCCCATACAGCCTTCTCTGTTATGAGAGACATAACTTTTCTCCGTTGCCTGCTATATGGGACCCAGCCAAGTTGTGCTGCTGCAGCCCTGGGGCTGGGGGAGCTCACTGGCGAGTCTACATACAGTACGAATGGCATGGCACCTCGTGTTGCTGGCTTTCTGAGGGGCTAGATTAAAATAACATGGTGTCTGTTTTATCTCTCCACTTTTATCACCATCAGCATCAGTTCACATCAATGATCTGGGGCTGGGCTCTCATTTACCACATTAGAAAACCACCATGCACTGCTCCTCTCTGCACAAGATTGAAGTCTAATATTATCTACAATAACATGTGTGTGTATGTTTTACCGGTTCCACATCATTGATTTGGCCTCTCATTTACCATGTTGGTAGCTAACCTGCACTACTCTACTCTGCACAAATGTAATTTAAACTGCATATTTACATTTTAACTGGAGGTATAGAGTTCTAAAATCACTAAACCTTTGCTCTGCGACCGAGGCTACATCTTGGAGCTGTGGAATTTGGGGCTCCTTCCTGTGCTGCTTGCTTTGCTAAAAGTGTTCCCTTATCATTACCCCAACCCTCTCTCCCCCTCTCCTCTCCTTCATTCCCTCTGTCTGTTCGTGTTTCTCCTGTATGTCTGTGTGTGCTTAGCAGCAGAGGCATGCTCTGTGTCACGTCCATAGTCTTCCCTTCTGTTTGAACTTTACATTTCTGTTCCTTAATCTTCTCTCACTATCACTCTCCTGTGTTGTTTTGGGTGTGGGGGTCAGTGTAAGGTGCTCATAAATGTGTGTTACTGTCCTGGACACACCCCCTTCTCAAACCCTATAGACTAGCATAGACCCTATAGAGCAGCCGCTATAGAGCAGCCGCTATAGAGCAGCCGCTGACAAATGTAAAGAGAAACATTAAGATCAGAAGCCAACACACAGTCATTCTTCCATATCCTCACTATACTCCATCAACAGTATTGAACAGTACTTTCTCCATCAAATGTTCAATGGCACATTGCCATAGACAGAGGGTAACAAACAAGGAAAGAGAGTATTGAATATTCAGCAGTCTTTTTTTGCTTGTTATGGGTCGGGTCTGCAAACCTTTTTAACGGTACCCTACAACTATAGTAGTCTGTGAATATGCCACATGTTATCGTGGCCCCGTCAAAACCAGAAAGGAAACAATCTCCACTAAAGCCCATTATTCCATACTCAAGCTGTAGCAGCATTGGAACATCGTGTGTGTGTGAGCACACGTGTCGTGGAGGAGCACACAGTATAACATACATACATGTACACAGACACGTCAGCCTATAGTGACCAATCAGGGGCCATGACTTATTAACTCCCAGTATCCAGGCCTTGTCAATGTCTGTATTGTGTTTTGAGATTAAGACTTCCCCCTTCTCTCCTCAATGCTCCCCACTTAACTATCTGGTGATATATTTATTTTACCGTTATTTTACCAGGTAAGTTGACTGAGAACACGTTCTCATTTGCAGCAACGACCTGGGGAATAGTTACAGGGGAGAGGAGGGGGATGAATGAGCCAATTGTACACTGGGGATTATTAGGTGACCGTGATGGTTGAGGGCCAGATTGGGAATTTAGCCAGGACACCGGGGTTAACACCCCTACTCTTACGATAAGTGCCATGGGATCTTTAATGACCTCAGAGAGTCAGGACACCCGTTTAACGTCCCATCCGAAAGACGGCACCCTACACAGAGCAGTGTCCCCAATCACTGCCCTGGGGCATTGGGATCTTTGTTTAGACCAGAGGAAAGAGTGCCTCCTACTGGCCCTCCAACACCACTTCCAGCAGCATCTGGTCTCCCATCCAGGGACTGACCAGGACCAACCCTGCTTAGCTTCAGAAGCAAGCCAGCAGTGGTATGCAGGGTGGTATGCTGCTGGCATATATGCACTCTATAGATGTGTCAGGGTTGGCCTTAAGGTAGCAGAGATACTGTAGTATGCTTCTGGCTGAGATTGATGAGCAGTAAAGCAGCATTCTTGTTTTCCATGTTCCAATGGCTGCGACACTCTACACCCTGCCCCCATAAACATCCTTTCTTGTTTTCCATGTTCCAATGGCTGCGACACTCTACACCCTGCCCCCATAAACATCCTCTCTTGTTGTACAGTCAGAGTTCAGCTAGCGTTCTATGCCTCAGGCTTGAATGTCATCATGTTAATCAAGTGTTGTATTTGCTCGCCTCTTTTAGCGATACATCTTCCATGAATTACTGTATCAGGGAGGAACAACACAAATGTTGATTGTGTCTTTTCACAAGTGTGACTTTTTTGCTTTATTTAAATGAACATGTAAAACACTCAAGAAATTGTTTACAAACCCAAAATGTGTTGCAGATGTTCTTCTCTCTCTGCACCTTCCATTCTAACCTCTTCCATCGTGTTGAAACACACTATAGATGTGAATGTGTCTGGGCCTGCTAGCTAACTCACTGCTCACGCTGAGAAGGCAGAGATACACAGGCAACAGCTGGAGACAGCTGTTCTTTTGTCAGATGCAACTTGGAGGACACTGTTATCCAGAAGTAGTTTGCTGCCTGWCYAAGGCTGTTKACGTGTTTTTATYCAGGCAAAACATTCTTAGTATATAAGGGCCAATGTATGGTACCCTTTGAGTGCTCATTGGGTAAATCCAATGTTTGTCAGTTGTCCCATGAGGGTAGTTCATAAGTAAKTCWGAMTTATCTTAAGACAGTACACAGTGGGAGTTATGTGTATAGTACACAGACTACAAGAGGAGACTAGGGAGTGTTTCTCAGAACAGTCCTCAGCTCTCTTGTGTGTTCGTCAGACTCCTAACAGTAGCCTGTGATGGAATCTGCAGGGCTGCTTACTCATTGGTCAAGCTCTCCGCTGACCTAACTCTTCTGGTATTTCCCCTCGTTTCTCTGCCTACCTACCTCTGCATGCACGCTGGAGCTACAGTCTGCTCTGGGCCCTGTTGTCCTTCCCTTTTCCAGCTGGACTTCACAACCAGATCCAGGCAGGCACCCATCCCCATGAGAAGACAATGCCATGGCTTCACATCACATTACAACTGCTAATTCCCCTCTGTAACACGGGCATTGGCCCATGACAAGAAGTTGGCAGTTGGCACTGACACTGTAGTGGGCACTGACTCCCTCTCTCCCCAGCTTGACTGACCATAGAGCTGAAACTCCGGTGTCTTTTCTGGCCGTGTTGGGCCCTGCGCTGTGCGCTAGACAAGTCAACACAGAGGAATGGAGGAGGTCTGCCCAGTGACGGAGTGAGAGGGGGAGAGAGGAAGCATGAGGGAGTCATTTCCATTCTTAAAAGGTTAGCCAATCCCCCAGTGAAAAGCTAAGAAACAGCAGCTCTTTGTAAGTTCATTGGCCAGGCCTGCACAGGCCTCTTGGCAGGTAGTTCATCTTAAAAGCTACCGTCAACTGCAGTGCTGTATACTGTATGTCTAAACAGTGCTGGTTTCTATACAGTGTTGGTATGTATGGAGGAAGTCATGGTGGGTTGAGCTGTTTCCTACAGAAGTGTTGCTGCTCTGGCTCTGTATTGTTCTGCCAAAACAACAGATAAACTGTATCTTGTGATTCACTCTTTTGATTGCCGTCATGTGGCCTCAATCATTGAGGATGTTCTTACTTAATAAAAGTCAGCTGTTTCGGATAACAGAACAAGGGCAAAACTATTGTATAATTTTAGTAATAATCAAACATATCCCAAGTCAATCATTATTTGTGAGAATCAACATTTGGACTCAATTCAGAGCCAATAACATGCTGAAATGAAACCTCACCCACGGTCTCCGGTCCAGTGGTGATGTCATCGATCGCACAATGGAGTAGGATCTCATTCCTGCAGGCCGCCACAGCACACTGTGACCATTGACTGCCAGGACACAAAGCTGTGTGTGTGTTTGTGCCTGTTAACATCACCTCTATTAGCAACACCCTATGGCTAGCTCTGCACTTGAGAGTTCTGAACACTAATTGGCTTCATGCTACCCCACCGGATGTTCCTCGCTGTATAGCTCCACACATTGTCGAGGTATGTCTGTCGTTGTTTCATTCATTGGTAATATCAGCCACCGATAAGGCAGTGGCTTTGGGGGAACAATGTGTCTGTGTGTACGCAGAGACACAGAGCAYGGGTGGGAGGTTGCTGAGACAACAGGACACTATTCCACCCCAGATGRCTTGGCCCATTGCCCTGAYCCTCTTTTCAGGGGATTGTCTGATGGACTGCAACAACATGACACAAACAGCCTGGTACCCCCTGGTCATKTCAATGGAGGAAGAGAAGAGAACTGGCATGGACAATGTAAAGGAGAGGGTACAATACACCCAAGGGGCTTCAGCTGAATTCTCAGCTGATGCAGTTTTGATGTGGACAGTAAATACACAAAGTTCATCCCGCTACATCAGAGGTGTGGTATCAACACCACCCTTGCCCAACACCCACTCAAGGGGCGCGGTAGCACTATAAGTTCCCTGGGGCAGCTAGAATTTCACTTGGCGGGCCAAGGGCCCTACCCCAACAACTCTTAAGAGGTTCTCCAGTGAGACCAATGCAGTTTATCACCCTTCTGTTTATTGTTGCTATAAAGGTAGCCACGTTATTCAGTATCCACTTGCAGAGGTATCATTCTCTTCTGCCTCCTTCACTGACAGTGGTCTGTGCATCGTTGCAGATGCCAGGTATCAGGTATCAGGTGTACACAGCTATGCAGCTGTCTATTTACTACCACAAACCGATGCTGGCAGTAAGACCACACAACGAACTGTATAGGGCCATAAACAAACAAGATGCACATCCAGAGGTCGGCGTTTCTCGTGGCCGGTGATTTTAATGTAGGGAAACTGAAATCCATTTCATTTGTATTTTTTTGCATATCACCTGTGCAACTAGAGGCGGCAAAACTCTTGATCAGAAACACATACAAGACCCTCCCTTTGGCAAATCAGATCATGACTCTATCCTCCTGCTTCTTGCTTATAAACAAAAACTAAAATAGCAAGTACTACTGACGTGTTCAATACGAAGGTGGTCCGATGAAGCGGATGCTAAGCTACAGGACTGTTTTGCTAGCACATACTGGAATATATTCCAGGATTCATCCGATGGCATTGAGGAGTTTACAACATGAGTCACTGGCTTCATAATAAGTGCATCGACGACTTCGTCCCCACAGTGACCGTATGTACATACCCCAACCAGAAGCCATGGATTACAGGCAACATCCGCACTGAGCTAAGGGTAGAGCTGCCGCTTTCAAGGAGCGGAACACTAATCTGGACACATAGGAAATCCCGCTACGACCTCCGATGAGCCATCAAACAGGCAAAGCATCAATACAGGACTAAGATCGAATACTACTACGCCGACTCTGACGCTCAATGGATGTGGCAGGGCTTGCCAACTATTATAGATTACAAAGGGAAACTCAGCTGTGAGCTGCCCAGCGACGCAAGCCTACCAGACAAGCTTAAATGCCTTCTATTCTCACTTCGAGGAAAGCAACACTGAACCATGCATGAGAGCATCAGCTGTACCGGACAACTGTGTGATCTCGCTCTCCGTAGACGATGTAAGACCATTAAACAGGATAACATTTACAAGGCCGATGGGCCAGACGGAATACCAGAACGAGTACTCAGAGCATGCGCCTCAGGAGGCTGAAAAGATTTGGCATGGACCCTCAGATCCTCAAAGTTCTACAACTGCACCATTGAGAGCATCTTGACTGGCTGCATCACCGCTTGGTACGAAAACTGCAAGGTGGTGAGTATGGGGCCAAGCTCCCCGCCATCCAGGCCCTCTATACCAGGTGGTGTCAGAAGAAGGCCCATAGAATTGTCAAAGACTCCAGTGACCCAAGCCATAGACTGTTCTGTCTGCTACCACACAGCAAGCGGTACCAGTTCACCAAGTCTGGAAGAAAAGGGACCATGAAGAGCTTATACCTCTAAGCCATAAGACTGCTAAACAAGACTGCTGAATAGCTAATCAAATGCACTGGCTCTATGCACACACTGGACTCTACCCCCACACACACACATACTTACACTGACACCCCACACACACACACATACACACTACATGCGCCCACCCAAACATAACACATGCAAACATGCAAACTGAGCTCACATACACACACACCCATACACACACTTTCACACTTACCACATACACTGCTGCTACTGTCTATCTAGTCGCCTAGTTGCCTAGTCACTTTACCTCTATATGAACATAGCTGCCTCAATTACCTCATACCTCTGCACATCGACTCGGTACCGGTACTCCCTGTATATAACCGTTATTGTTACTCATTATTGTTATCAACTGTTTATTCCTTGTGTCACTATTTATTCCTTGTCACTATTTCTAAGTAAGCATTTCACTGTTAGTCTACACCTGTTGTTTACGAAGCATGTGACAAATACAATTTGATTTGATGTGCTCATGCTGTGAGGTCATGGCCCATACACGCTAAGACAAAAAGGTTCTACCTGGAACCAAAAAGGGTTCTCCTATGGGGACAGCCGAAGAACCCTTTTGGAACCCTTTTTTCTAAGAGTGTACTGACCCAAAATGTGGGTCAGTACGTGAGTGCATGTCAGTGGATGCCACATTTACAGCATGAGGTCAGAAGTCAATGTCACTGTATGAGCTGAGTGAGGGGTTAATTGGACAGGCAGTTGTTAACAGGGCCCTAAATCCTCTGCAAACCATCTTACAGCTCTTGGACTACGTTTGGTGTCTGGGTGGTACAGACACCGTTAGAAAAATGAAAGTTACTTGAGGAGCCTAAGAGATGATGACTGATGCAGAATGGAATAATGACCTCATACACTTCTACTTGAGAGAGCTCTCTGACCAAATTAGGAGATGTAAAAATMGAGTATTGGTGATGATGCTGAATCTTAGACTTACAAAATGTGAGCAATGCATCATCTCATTCTAAATCAGTGGTATTCAAGGTCAGGGGAACTGCAGTGGGGTTTTTGAGGAAATGTATTTGTTGGTTTATTTTCATTTTGATAAGAAATCAAAATGCAATGAATGGAAGTTTATTTGTTAATATAAAATCTACATTTAACGATTTTAAGATTGTGTCATTACATTGGTGGTAGGGTGGMGTCGCGAGAAATTCTGTCCCAAAAAATGTGGTCCCCGCTGAAAAGGTTTGAATACCATTGCTCTAAAGGGATTCTATAGACCTACATTCAGCCCTATTATGACCCTGAATAAGATAGCTTTTGTCAATGTGTGAGTTGGGTCTTATGCATGGAGTATTTTGGTGTTTAATAGCTGAGGAATTCAGTGACAGAGGGGAAGAGGCTGTTGGTGGGTAGGTCTGCTAAATGGATTCCATTCCAGTGACTGGGTGTGAGTAGTCTAAAGAGGGCTGCTCAGGGTTAGGCTATGAGACACAGTTGGGCCTGGTAGAATCCATGCCCCTGTCCTGCTCTGTCTACTACCATTTGTTACTGTGGTGGGTTAGTCGACATGTCCATCGTCATAAAGTCTGCTCCAAGTGGAGGGGTAGGGTTGTGACACAGGTGGCCATGAGCTTCCTCTGCTAAATTTAATATACACTTTAAAGTCATGTGGACAATTTATACAGACACAAATATGAACCGCCACAGGCAGAAATGTCAACAAAACATTTAATATTTTGATTAAATCGCCTTCAGCTTCTTTCCTTCACTTTGTCACTTTGGTCTTCTACATTTGTAGAATTTAAAACTACTTTAGAGCTGGACTTTACTGTAAATGAGCACCCTACTTATACTCGTAGTTCTAGGCTTTAGCCATTGTTACTCTGATCAGAGGTGACAGGAGGCCTCTGGCAGCGCGTCAAGCCCTGAGCCCACTGTGTCCCCATATGTGACCTCACTGTCTCTCTGTGTCCTCACTGTGAGATMAGTTCTCCCAAGTATCAGACACCAAAAGCATTAAAATATATTTTTGTTGTGTGTGTGTGCATGTGTGTGAGTTCCTGCGAATCCAGTTCTGTCAGGGCTAGGGAAAGTTCTGGAGAGGGGGGGGAGGAGATGGATTGAAGGGGGGTTTATTTGTGCCTGTGTCATTGGCAGGCGGCATACAGAGAGGACACAGCCACTAAACAAGAACCTGAAAGAGAGCTGCAAATGACAGCTGTCACTCATAGAAGAACCATTACAATGTGTCAAGAGGTTATCACGTCCACAGAGCTCAGCAGTTGAGTCAGCAGTTTGTAGAGGTTTGCACAAAATATGCAGGTTTTACATTTCAGCATGTGATGGATGATATTCTGGGTCATGTCCCTCCAGCACCAATTTCAGAGCAGAAAAAAGCATTTTCTACTTTTTATAGAATGTGGGATGCGATACCGTTTAAGTATATGGCCATATTTCCCCACCATAGACCTACTCCTTATAGACTGGGGCAATTTGGGATACTATGGGGGTGTCCTATTGCTGTCTTWAGTGACAATTTGACAGACACTCCCTCTGTATTTTTGCATGAGTTCTGCTCAGTGGTTCTATTCTTGGCAGTTTCCCAAAGTCAGTACTGGTTGAGCTGATGAGTTCTCATATACAATCACTGGGCTCAGTCATCTCTGTCTTATATTCCCCAGGAGGCTATGCATGACAAACAACACTCATCCGTTCTTATTGTTATTACCGTGAGCAGTTGGTTCCACTAATGTAATTGTCTTAGGTACTATAGAAACAAGTCTAGCCTAAAGCTCTGCTATATTTAGAACCTAGGACTGCTAGGTTGGGAATACAACACAATTCCCTATTAACCTACATTAGCCGCTACACTGACCATTGAAGGCCATTGGAAAACAAAGTCATGTTCGTGGTCAGATTTCTTGCTCAATATTAATCACAATTCCATTGTTTTAAACAGCATTTCAGGTGTACAGTAGATTATATCTGTTATACACTTTGTCCCTGCAGGCTGTGCCAGAGCCCGTGGTTGAGCCAGAACCCGTGCCTGAGCCCATCACTGAGCCAGAGCCCATCCCAGTCGTTGTTGAGGAGCCCATCCTTGAGCTCATCGCCGAAGCTGAACCTGTATCTGTTGTGAAGGAGGTCCCCGTCAGAGAGCCCACCCCTGAGCCAGCAAGGGAACCCAAGCCAGCGAGGGAACCCACCCCTGAGCCCATCTTCGTGCCAGAGCCAGAGGACCTTGAGAGCAACGGTAGTATGTTTTAATCGTTTTTTGGTGTCAGCTAATTGTCAGCTGTGGGTACAGTCAGTCGTACAAAAGCAGATCAAGTTTGACTCCCTGAATGGATTGACATTAGCAATGACTAACTGCATCAAACCAACCTGAAAGGGCCCCAATGCATTAGCCAGCATTAACCGGATGCACATCACTGCATACCCAGTAAATCCTCATTTAAACTGGATCTGGGGTGGCTAGCAGATACACTGGCTTGTATATACACTGTGGGGGTATATCCTCCACTGACACATCCCCTTGCAGTCTTGAGACTTTCCCTCCTTTTACTGGAACTGAGTCGTGCATTCAAACCAGCCACCATTTTGTCTTTCAGTCAGGTCTTTTCTGATCCCTCGAGGCCCCAGGTCTCCATTGAGGCAGGTCTCATTTTGCCAGATTACAGTAAGTGTTTCCAGGTGAGAGGTCAGGCCTCCCTGGAATACTGTACAATACAGCCACACAAACACAAGAYCTTTGTGCCTACATGGCCTTTTATACTGTCACGTATATATCTGACTAGGTTTCGGTTGGACGCCTCCTTTTGTTACAAATTATTTGTAGACTGCAAATTGACTGCAAAAATCCCAAACAAATACTGTATCATATTTGACTAAAACATAATAACATAGTATACGATCACATAACTYTATATCTCTCTATTATGAGTGGCAATACTTTGGAACAGATTTTCAAAATTAAAATAACTTGGAACTGATTTGCTGTTGTTTTGTAAGTCCAACAATAAAAAATTAAATATGCATGTTTTTATTTTTTTGCTAWAAGAACTTGGGTGGACAAATAAAATCACCTGTGGGCCAAATTCGGCCAGAGGGCCACCAGTTGGGGAACCCTGCCTTACAGTATATCCTCACTGAATAGCATACTGACCACTGCTGCTGCTGCTAGCGGGCAATCATCACTGTATGTGTGTGCAGGGGAGAACTCCAGGACAAAACATATAGTAAAGCTGCCGTTTTGCATGTTGAGATGGTAAAGGGGAAACATGTGGACTTTGAGGCCAAATTTGATCTCATGTCTCCACCTCACCAACAGTTAACTGTTGATTGACAGTGAAACATGAGTTTCATTAAGTGACATGGATGGATGATCTGTCACGCCCTGGCCATAGAGAGGTTTTTATTCTCTTTATTCTAGTTTCTTTATTTCTATGTTTTCTATTTCTTTGTGTTTGGCTGGGTGTGGTTCTCAGAGGCAGCTGTCTATCGTTGTCTCTGATTTGAGAACCATACTTAGGTAGCTCTTTTTTCCACCTGTTTTGTGGGAAGTTGACTTTTGTTTAGGGCACATAGCCTTTAGCTTCACGGTTTGTTTTTGTAGTGTTTGTTGTTTTGTTCGGCGTCTTTTTCCAAATAAAGAGAAAATGTACGCTCACCACGCTGCACCTTGGTCCTCTRCTMTTAACGGCCGTGACATGATCACTGTAGGGGAGTTTGGTTTTTAGAACAAACTGGTTAGCAAGGAATGTACATTGATTATACAAAACATTAGGAACACCTTCCTAATATTGAGTTGCACCCCAGCCCTTTTGCTTTCAGAACAGCCTCAATTCGTCAGGGCATTGACTCTACAAGGTGCCGAAAGCGTTCCACAGGAATGCTGGCCCATGTTGACTCCAATGCTTCCCACAGTTGTGTTCAGTTGGCTGGATGTCCTTTGGGTGGTGGACCATTCTTGATACACACAGGAAACTGTTGAGCGTGAAAAACCCAGCAGTGTTGCAGTTCTTGACACAAACCGGTGCGCCTGGCACCTACTACCATGCCCTGTTCAAAGGCACTTAAATATTTTGTCTTGCCCATTCGACCTCTGAATGGCACACATACACAATCCATGTCTCAATTGTCTCAAGGCTTAAAAATCCTTCTTTAACCCGTCTCCTCCCCTTCATCTACACTGGTTGAAGTGGATTTAACAAGTGACATCAATAAGGGATCATAGCTTTCACCTGGATTCACCTGGTCAGTCTGTCATGGAAAGAGTAGGCATTCTTAATGTTTTGTACACTCAGTGTATTTATTGCATCATTTGAAGTTGACAGTTACCTAAGGACAGAAAATGAACACTAGTTCACCGTCATGCAGTTCCATGGAGCTACAACTATGTGAGGTCTTAACTCTTGTCATCCTGTGATCATGTTTAAGATCTCTATGTACCCTTTCAGATGTTACATGAAACACCACATTACATCTAATTATTGAGCTTGTATCTTCTCGGTAGAATGGACTCCTTGAAAAACTGAACAGTGTCTCTTTCACTATCAGACCTGTCTATAGGATATGGCCTGGTTTGTACCGCTGTCTGTATCAGTAAAGTGTATTCCTCTAAATGAGAGACAAACTGCCTCACTAAGACACGGGACTGTTGGGGTCTGGTTCCACCAATAGCACAGTGTTGTAATGTCACTCTGTGTACTGTAAATGGAATCAGTGACGTTGGTTCACATAAAAGTGAATCAGCCATCTGACTCTGAATTMAATTACAGCCACACYGTCKCTKTRGGCTCRGTTTTGACTGTACTCTACRACTGTGTGTCCTTCCTGTAATCCTGATATACTGTAGCAACAACAGGACTGTAACTAACAGCCACYGAGGTCCCAGAGGACTTAYAWYTRRMSKYYARWTRTATCTGTGTGTGTGCATGRGTGCGTTRGTGTGAACATGCACGTGTGTGTACTGTATGTATGAATGATGTGTAAGTGTGTGTTGACCATGGTCCCTCCTGTTTTCTCTGACGTGGCATCAGCTGAGGAGGTGCACTTTACCCCAGGAATGAAGATTAGCAAGTTGGAGAAGCTGATGACCAAGGAGGAGATGGAGGAGGAGCAGAGGTGAGTGCCCCCCCCTCTCTCCCTACTGCCCCCCTTCTCCTGGCACTGTAGCATGACTCCAGTTAACCTATCCTCCTACTGCATGCCAATGCAACCACCTTCTCCCTCTCTTCCTCCTTCCCCTATCCTGTCCTTGTGTGTTGACCTGGCATTTAGGTGCTATGACAACATCTATGACACATCTATGACAACATCGGAGGTGGTTGGTCACACAGTGGACAGTTAAACCAATAACCCACCAAAGCAGTGAGGGACTT
>NW_019943019.1:94783-119813 GCF_002910315.2 Salvelinus sp. IW2-2015 | reverse complement strand
GGGGGGTTCCCCAGTTTCTATAGCGAGGGGAGTGGATGTCTTAAACGCCATGTGATTGGTGGCTTGTGCCTTCTAACACAGGAATTTAATCAAGGTCTTAAAATATCTGCCATGCTTGGCTCTGTTGGTTTGTTATGTTCCCATGGAGTTGCGAGCTGTGGAAGAAGGAGGAAGGGAGGAAAGGCATGTGAGTTTCAGGAATGTTTTTCTTTGTCTTTTTTGGGGAGTATGCTTCCACTCTTGTTTGAAGCCTGAGCAGTGACTCATAGTTAAATGACCAACGATGTATTAATACATCCTTATACGATTAACTATAGTCCCATTCCAGCCCCAAACCCAGCTATATGTTACTAAATCCCTGTGCCTTGTACCCTGTGCCGTTCACTTATGTGTTTACACACAAGAGCACAGCATGTACTTGCTCACCACACCAACCATGAATTAAACTCAACCACAACTTTGGCCTAAACTTGATTTCATAAAGCTCAGTGCAATGTTTTCCTTTTGGCACTAGGTTTTATGTGGAAAAGATGTAAGCATGTGAAACCTATTTGCATTGCCWTAAGTGCCAAAGTTGGGGACAAAGCTGTGGTTAAGTTGTCTGTTTCCAAGCTGTGGAATTGTGTAGAGTTCTGTGCTGCTACATAACAGCTTTCACCCTGCCTTTATCTTTTCAGGATAGAGCTCACACCTGACTTTACCTCTCTATAAGCAACATCGACAAGCACACTGAGTTAGGAAGGATTATGGGTAAGGTATCATTCAAATTTAKCCCCCCCCAGAGCCTCTTATCTTCTCCCAAGTCTCAAAAATACCACCTCACCTCCCTCTCCTTGCTCCCCTCACCCACTACCCAGGGTGTGACACACTGTGACTGGCACACCATCACTGGTGAAGGGCAGAGCCATATACAGTACATATGTACAGTGCCTTTGGAAAGTATTCAGACCCCTTGACCTTTTCCACATTTTATTACGTTACAGCCTTATTCTAAAATGGATAAAATAAATAAAAATACAATCTACACACAATACCCCATAATGACAAAGCGAAAAGTTTTTTTATTTTGTTGCCAATATATAAAAAAAACATACCTTATTTACATAAGTATTCAGACCCTTTACTATGAGACTCGAAAATTAGCTCAGGTGCATCCTGTTTCCATTGATCATCCTTGAGATGTTTCTACAACTTCATGGAGTCCACCTGGTAAATTCAATTGATGAACATGATTTGCAAAGGCACACACCTGTCTATATAAGGTCCCAAAGTTGACAGTGCATGTCAGAGCAAAAACCAAGCCATGAGTCGAAGGAATTGTCCGTAGAGCTCGAGACAGGATTGTGTCAAGACACAGATCTGGGAAAGGGTACCAAAAAATGTCTGCAGCATTGAAGGGTCCCCAAGAACACAGTGGCCTCCATCATTCTTAAATGGAAGAAGTTTGGAACCACCAAGACTCTTCCTAGAGATGGCCGCCCAGCCAAAATGAGCAATCGGGGGAGAAGGGCCTTGGTCAGGGAGGTGACCAAGAACCTGATGGTCACTCTGACAGAGCTCTAGAGTTCCTCTGTGAAAATGGGAGAAACTTCCAGAAGGACAACCATCTCTGCAGCACTTCACCAATCAGGCCTTGGTAGAGTGGCCAGACGCAAGCCACTCCTCAGTAAAAGGCACATGACAGCCCACTTGGAGTTTGCCAAAAGGCACCTAAAGACACTCTGGTCTGATGAAACCAAGATTGAACTCTTTAGCCTGAATGCCAAGCGTCACTTCCGGAGGAAATCTAGCGCCATCTCCACAGTGAAACATGGTGGTGGCAGCATCATGCTTTGGGGATGTTTTTCAGCGGAAGGGACTAGGAGACTAGTCAGGATCGAGGCAAAGATGAACAGAGCAAAGTAGAGAAATCCTTGATGAAAATCTGCTCCAGAGCGCTCAGGACCTCAGACTGGGGCGAAGGTTCACCTTCCAACAGGACAACGACCCTAAGCACACAGCCAAGACAACAAAGGAGTGGCTTCGGGACAAATCTCAATGTCCTTGAGTGGTCRAGTCAGAGCCCAGACTTGAACATGATCGAACATCTCTGGAGAGACCCGAAAATAGCTGTGTAGCGATGCTGCGCATCTAACCTGACAGAGCTTGATATGATCTGCAGAGAAGAATGGGAGAAACTCCCCAAATACAGGTGTGCCAAGCTTGTAGCGTCATACCCAAGAACACTCTATGCTGTAATCGCTGCCAAAGGTGCTTCAACAAAGTACTGAGTAAAGGGTCTGAATACTTATGTAAATGTCATATTTCAGTTTTGTATTTTTTATAAATTTGCAAAAATGTCTAAAACAGTTTTTGCTTTGTCGTTATGGGGTATTGTGTGTAGATTGAGGGGAAAAAACMATTTAATACATTTTAGAATAAGGCTGTAACGTAACAACATTTGGAAAAAGTCAAGGGGTCTSAATACTTTCCGAAGGCACTGTGTATATGACTCTGGTGAAAGCAGTGTGTATCGATGCATTAACCCATTTACTGATTACACTAGTATGACATCACCAACAGTGTACCTTGCCACCAGGCGATTGGGCTGGTGGCTATTGTTTTTTTGTTTTTGAAGGGACCTGTTAGCCACTGATAGGCTTCCACTGATGTGGTAGAGCACACATCTGGGCACATTCTGGCAGAGCTTGCTTTATCCTTTCTATATTACACTTTGTTTGATCCCCTCAAGTTGTCTAGGTGTTATAATTATTTCAGCTCTGCCCAAACTTGAAAACGGCTTGCTCAACCCGTGAAGGATGCAAAGGGACAACTCAATTCCTTTCCAGTGTTTTATTATGGTTTTGATGCCATTTGTTGAATATGTTGAAACAGTTGATTTGTTGAATAGAGTAGTTGAATGACAGGAATAAGGAATAGGGAATAGGGAATAGGAATAGGGAATAGGATGATAACCTTAAACAGAGAATAAACATGCATTATTTTACACTAAACAATGCATGACACAGCAACAAAGCATGGCTTTGAATAAAGTAAACGTTTAAACAATTTAATCTAGCACTTCTAGCAATTACTTCTGCAGTCAGAAAATATCCACAACAAAAGTCACCACTCCTACCAGCGTTAAACATGTAAATTGTGCTAAGCACTGGATGCAACATAATAAATAATTCCAAACATTACATACCAGTTGCGTCTTTAGGGTTGAACAATGAGCTGTGTGTATGTTGAGGACCAAACATTTTATCCCCATGCTTATCTGCCAGGTGCGCATGTAAAAGTAGTCCCTCCAGAAATCCTGGCTCAATTTTTTAGTTCCACCCGTGTTTTTGGGTTATCTGCCCTCTTGAGGCCTGGAGTTCTTTAAAGGAAGAGCTGCCATTGTGCTCATGGTTTGAGTGTTCTGTTTTTTGACGCAACACCTCCCACTTGACCTCCTGGTTCTTGAACCCAAGGAGGTCACACGAACCTCGGTGTTGGAGCAGGTTCGATTTCAGCTATCAGGCTCTTCCTTCTTCAACAGGAAGTAAAACAATGATGCGTCTGACATCCCTATGAAGAACTGTAGCAGGTATTTTAGTTGAGAGTTTCATTGACTTCTCTTGAGCAGGCTTCACAGTTGGGACTGGGTAGCTGGGAAAAGTTCTGACATGCACATCTCTGACGATGCCCTTCTTGTCAATGTTGACACTGATGACTCTGGCTAGTTTGTAGTGACCTCTCCACGCATTTTGGTCAGCCAGCCAGACAACATCTCCAACAGCCACATTCCTATGTGTTGTGTGCCATTTACTCCTCACGAATAGATTGGGCCCAGCTAACTGATCCACTTCCTCCAGAACCGGTCAACTTCTGTTTGGATAGCTCTCAATCTTTTGTATGGGTAGCTTTCAAAATCAAAGCATCCAAGATCTCCTCTGGGTCCAATCCGTCCAAGCAGAAGGGAATTTGGGCTGATGTATTCTATGCAGTCCTCCCGGCTTTGAGTTCTTGCATCTATGGGCCTCTCATTGGCAAGGTTAGCAGCCGTGTAGAGAAATGTTTGAAACTCACTCCATGTGAAGAGTCCTTCTCCTCCCAGGTTGTGCAAACCCCTTCACAGTACGAACAGCTGCTTCTGCAGCTCCATTCCTGTGAGGGGAGTCTGCTGGTGGATTTTTCAGCTCCATTCTGTCCATGCTTGGAAGCTTCATTTTCAAGCTCAGATTACTTAGTTGATCCAAGAAGGTAGAGTTCTTTGAGGGCAGGTCTGCCACCACAAAGTTCTTTCCAGGATCTGACCACAATTTCTTTGGGTGCCCTCTCAGTGGCGTGAATCTTTGGTAAGCAGTAGGAAGCCTTCAGTCGACTGGTCACTGACAACATCTGTGTGTATAGCTCGGATACCATGCAACAGAAGACAATACCCCACACCTTGAGCTTGGTTTTCTTTTCACCTCGTCCTTGACTTCATACGGTCCAAATAAGTCCACTGTTGTGTACTCAAATGGTCTGGCTGGTGTTATCCGCTCGGATGGAAGGTCACTCATGATCTGTTGGCACTTTCTGGCCTGGGCCTTTCTGCACACCACACAGTTGTCAACTCTCTTTTTAGCCAGCTTCCGGCCTTTTATCACCCAGGCTTTCTTCCTCATCCGGAGGAGTGTGCCTGCTATTTCTTCATGGTTTGCACCATGGGCCTCTTGAGCTAGGAGAGTGGATATCCATGCCTCATATGGTAGAATTGGTACGGCAGTTTCGTCCTCATCAAAGATCTGGAACCTTCCTCCACAAACTAAGAGCCCAGTCTCTTTATCTCTGTAAACAGCGAGTCTGTTGAGAGATAAAGAGACTGGGCTCTTAGTTTGTGGAGGGAGGTTCCAGATCTTTGATGAGGACGAAACTGCRGTACCAATTCTACCATATGAGGCATGGATATCCACTCTCCTAGCTCAAGAGGCCCATGGTGCAAACCATGAAGAAATAGCAGGCACACTCCTCCGGATGAGGAAGAAAGCCTGGGTGATAAAAGGCCGGAAGCTGGCTAAAAAGAGACCACCAGACCTATATTGCATTCGGAAAGTTTTCAGACCACTTACCCTTTTCCACATTTTGTTACGTTACAGCCATTCTAAAATGTATTAAATATTTTATTTTCCTCATCAGTCTACACACAGTACCCCATAATGACAAATCGAAAACAGGTTTTTAGACATTTTAGCTAATTTATAAAAAATCAAAATAAATACCTAATTTACAATTTAATCCATTTTAGAATAAGGCTGTAACGTAACAAAATGTGAAAAAAAGTCAACGGGTCTGAATACTTTCCGAATGCACTGTACATCACATCCCAAACATCCCCCCATCTACGTCCCCCTGTGTCTTCAGACAGTCTAATATCCTGGAGCTTCAGGTTCCCTAAGGATACAGTTAATAGTTATCATATGCTGCTGTCTCACGGCCATTGAAAACAAAGGGTCCTGCGCTCATAGGAAATACTGCACTGGGGCACCAATGTGGGTCATCATCAGTGCTGCAGGGGAGACTCCCCCCCCCCCACCACCACCACCTTCTATTGAGATGACATCTGTGAGGAATCATTCACAAAGGCACATTCTTTACCTCTTAATGCTGGTGCCAGAGGGGAATCCATTTGGAATTGGTTGGTGGTGCGTGGCACCTGCTAAACAGATGCCTGAGAGAAAATCAGTTACTCACTTACTGCACACCCAAAATGGCTGCTATGATAGTATTAAAGAGTTTCATAATTTAATGGTTGGGTGGGACTTTTAATCAGGACCACTCTGATTGTAGGAGCCACCTGCAAAATTAGAACTAATCTTGTGCCAACAGCTGCGCTTGTACACACTCAGGGMMSCTTGCAGAGAGCAGTTTTGAAGTTGAATTATAGCTGAGCCCTGAACCTTAGACCTTTGCTGCTATACCATTGGGCCCTCTGCAGGCAATATCGAGGTAGTGAGACACTTAAATTAGGGATTTTTTTTACTGTGTCTGTGTGAGCTGAAATGCTTTCACTATAAATGCATTTTTATTCCAGATGGTGACAGCATTTGATCAGTGTAGCCTGAAAAGGCAAGTCAGGCCACTATTTGCAAGCCATGTTGATTGTCTCTAATTGACAAATAAAGATCAACATTATTATTGCAATAAGGCTGACTCACTGGAATATAGGTATCTTCCCAACAAATGTTTTGCTCATAAACTGTTTATGTTCAGCCTACCAGTGTCTGTAGGTCTATCTAGAATGTGTATTTCTGTATGCCTGTCCTATCTCCAATTACAACATTGTTACATCTAGGGGCAACCTAGACTCAGGGGTAGACGTAACATAGTCAATGTAAATCCGGGACACTCTAATAGTATGATAGTGTCCCGGATTTAATTTGTAGATGTCCACAATCCATTTTGTATGATATGTGACGAATTTTAATTCGTATGATATGTTACAAAATTGCTAAACTTATGATATGGTACGAATTGCAATTTGTTGTGGCTAACGTTAGCTAGACTAAAGGTTAAGGTTAGMGTTAAGGTTAGGTTTAGGAATTAGMTGAAAGGGTTAAGGTTAGGGTTAGGAGAAGGGTTAGCTAAAATGCTAAGTAGTTGCAAAGTAGTTAAAAAAGTACTAAGTAGTTGCAAAGTAGCTAATTAGCTAAAATGCAAGAGTTGTCTGGGCTGAGATTTGAAAACGCAACCTTTGGGTGGCTAGACATTCGCGTGGCCAACCACCCATCCACCCCGGCCAACCACCCTACTTTCGTTTTTGCCTTAATAACCTTTTACTGCAGTGGGCTAAATCAGGGTCACACAGACTGTTTATTGGTAGTCTTAAACAAAACTACTTTGACACCAAAGTATTTTTWAAATGATTTAACCTTTATTTAACAAGGCAAGTCAGTTAAGAACAAATTCTTATTTACAATGACGGCCTACCGGGGAACAGTGGGTTAACTGCCTTGTTCAGGGGCAGAACGACAGATTTTTACCTTGTCAGCTCGGGGATTCGATCCAGCAACCTTTCGGTTACTGGCACAATGCTCTAACCACTAGGCTACCTGCCACCCCAGATATACACCTCACACACATTGTTATGGGCTTAAAAAAGAAGACGCCTGTACCATGTCAGATATAGAGTTGAAATTTATAAAGTTTTGAGTTTGCATCCCAATATTGCACTTTAAATACATCACAGAAGACTGAAATATATAAAACCGTTTGACATAGAAATATCAGATTTTCAGTTTATTAATTATGAAATTATGAAAAATATTAATAACATTCCACCCATGAGGCCACTATTCATTTGTCTGCAGGAAATGGCTACAGCATTTGCAGACTGTATGTCAGATTCAGTCTTTAACGATTATCACGTTACACTGTGCGACGTTACCAAATTAAAATCTTGATATCAACCTGGCCAGATTGTACGATTTGCTTCAGTTCTGTCGTCACATTCTGCAATTTGCCTGCAGCGGTGTATTTGATCTGAGCATGTGCCAGCACCAGCAGCGCAAGCCTCACTCAATGCTTGTGAGTGAAGTGAGTTCTGAATAAATTCAAGTAGGCATCTTAGAAATAGTTTTCACATACAAACTTTATATGTCCGAACGTTTAATTTGATTGGCGATTTTGTTCATTTATCGAAATCCCACCAGGTAGCCTAATTTCAGATGTGTCATATAAACAAGATTATTTACAGGGAAATCGTTCTTCTTGCACAGCATGTAGGCTAAACGTTTAATTCAAACTATTATATTAATCTGACTATTCACAATAATTTTATTGTCGTGTGCATACTCAGTGGCGGCCGTCTTCTTATTGGTC
Organism: Salvelinus sp. IW2-2015; assembly: GCF_002910315.2. Lineage (NCBI taxonomy): Eukaryota > Metazoa > Chordata > Actinopteri > Salmoniformes > Salmonidae > Salvelinus > Salvelinus sp. IW2-2015. Next base: position 111,986 of record NW_019943019.1, on the reverse strand, counting down.
AGTCACCGGGATCAGCTCATAACACCAGCCACACTACGCGATAAAGGACAAAAAATGTGGACACCGCTAGAACTTTGTCGGAGCCTACGATTGCACGTAGCCGTACTTAATCGGCACTTAAATCGGCAGACCTAGACCCTGTCACACTGAACGAGCCAAGACATCCGACAATCGTTTACGACCTAAGAATTTGTCAGCCACGTAAGCTATTAGAAAGCATATGATAATCTGGTCTCTTTGTTACATTGCACTAATTAGGACATACTAACCTTTCAAATGGCATGCATCTCACACATTGCCATCTAACCTGCCTGGGAACTCTGTGGTGCTCGGGGTGAAGTTTCTCCCAAGTGCAGATCTAGGATCAGCTTCCCCTCTCACAACCCTAATTAGTAAGGAACATGCAAAACTGACCCAAAATCAGCATCTAGTGGCAACTTCACCGTACACCATTTGGAGGTGGTGGGGGGTACTCTATGGTGGTATGCTATTTTCCGGGTGTGTTTTGATCAACCTTTGGTCAGAGCACTGTCTGCTTTAGGTCTCTTGAAACCTACTGAACCCTGATGCATGCTGAAATAACAACCCTGACAATGGTGAGTGATCTCACTCTTTTCCAAGTCACGAGTTTGATATCAGTCAAATTCCAATACTACAACTACTTAACATTTCTGACTCTTAAACTAATAACAATAACTGGCTAGTAATATCAATGAAATACCTATTTGTCAATAGATTAAACTGTACCACATTGTACTGATATATTAGTACTCTCTTTTTTCCAGTGCAGCTGAGTAGGCGATGAAGAAAAGGAATGACTCTACACCCCACACCTTTCTATTTTTTACTTTGTTTTGTGAAAAGTGATCACTGAAGAAGAACCTTTTGAAACCTCTGCTGAGAAGAGCGATCTCTTCTGTTGATTGTCCGGCAACTTTGCTGTTGATATGGAAAATATGTTGCTTTTTGTCCTCTCCCCGCTTCTTTCCTCCTTTCTTACTTTTGAAGGATGTGAATTAAAGGCTCTTGCTCAATTCTGCATGTGAATAGCACGCTGCATTACACTAAACACACAAGTGCCTATGTGAATCTTTAGTCCCCGCCCCCTTCGCTTTCTATCTGCTGTCTTACTTGTGGCGTCTATCCTTTTGATTAGAGCAGGAATTATTCCTTCTGAATTCTGAGACTCTGATAGTCACTAAGGAACGTTTGAAGATAATACATCCATGCTTATTACAGAGTATGACGTGTGGGGTTTGCAAAAAAAGTTCCCGAAAAAAGTAAGGTCGGGAACCACTGGTTTAGAAGAAATGGATGACCATTGCAATACCAATACAGTAAGGAAGTGTTTAAATAGCTATTATGGGTGAAGGGGTAGGGAAGGGTTGTGTTGTTTTTCATTGTTTTAAAATATGAAACTGTGATTTAAAGCCAAGACAAGTGATTTGCATGCAAAGGCCCCTTCTACCCAAGTCTTGGTCTGTGTGGCCACTGTCCATTGTGAGCCAGTCCCAGACACTTTAAGTAATGTAACAAATGCCAATCAGTAACATCCGAATATCCTAATGATGGCATTCTGAATGCTGAGAGAACCATATATCTCACTCCTGTCCTGACTCTGACGATCATTGGGGCTTTTGTCACTTTATAAGTATGTAACCAATGCACACTGACAATGAATGGGCTTCTTTTCACATGGGACTGGAGCTCGGTTGTTAGAATGGCTAAAGTGGAATATGTGTATGACAACCCYTAGTGATTTTTGTAGAGAGATTGAAAAGTTTTGTTTAAACATGATGTTTTTGGGCTTTTGTAAACTCTTGACTATTAAAAGCCAGTTTGTCTAAAACAAATGCTTGTTTAAGCCTCATACTCATTTCCACCCAGTAATCCACCCATTTTTCCATATCAGCACATCTAATTAAAAGCAGTAAATTCATCTCATCATTGAGTTTTGCTCGCCTACTTTGTAGTACATTTACATACAACACAATGCTAATCAGTATGTCATGTATGGAATCTTTCTATGTAAGCCAGATAAGGTCATACATGGATTGATGATGATATCATAACTTCAAATATCTCTATGTACATACCCAATAATAACCATTCTCATTGCACCACTCAACATATTATTTCTGGTAACTAGTAGGGCTTTGTATGTTTAAGACGTGCCTTAGTTGACGTGCCTTTGTCAGGTAGGTGTTAACTTCAGTGGGACTTGAGATGGAAGCCCTRTAGAAGAAGGTCTTTTGAGGTGTTTTTATTGGACAGCCTGTAAAGGTCCAGTATGTGAATGATGAAAATAATAAACTGTGAAGCACCTGTCTACCCCAGGATATGTTTTATAGCTGTGTTTATTATAACATTAGAAGACACACAGTGTCCAACTAGGTACACCTATGGTGCCTTGCAAAAGTATTCATCCCCCTTGGCGTTTTTACTATTTTGTTGCATTACAACCTGTAATTGAAATGGATTTGGATTTCATGTAATGGACATACAAAATAGTCCAAATTGGTGAAGTGAAATGAAGTTGTTTTAAAAAAAATATTTTTTTTAAACAAAACTGAAAAGTGGTGCGTGCATATGTATTCACCCCCTTTGCTATGAAGCCCCTAACTAAGATCTGGTGCAACCAATTACCTTCAGAAGTCACCTAATTAGTTAAATAAAGTCCACCTGTGTGCAATCTAAGTGTCACATGATCTGTCACATGATCTCAGTATATATACACCTGTTCTGAAAGCTGCAACACCACAAAGCAAGCGGCACCATGAAGACCAAGGAGCTCTCCAAACAGGTCAGGGACAAAGTTGTGGAGAAGTACAGATTAGGGTTGGGTTAGAAAAAAATATCAGAAACTTTGAACATACCACGGGGCACCATTAAATCCATTATTAAAAAATGCAAACAATATGGCACCACAACAAACCTGCCAAGAGAGGGCTGCCTACCAAAACTCACGGACCAGGCAAGGAGGGCATTAATCAGAGAGGCAAAAAAGAGACCAAAGATAACCCTGAAGGAGCTGCAAAGCTCCACAGCGGAGATTGGAGTATCTGTCCATAGGACCACTTTAAGCCGTACACTCCACAAAGCTGGGCTTTACAGAAGAGTGGCCAGAAAAAAGCCATTGCTTAAAGAAAGAAATAAGCAAACACGTTTGGTGTTCGCCAAAAGGCATGTGGGAGACTCCCCAAACATATGGAAGAAGGTTTTTGGCCATCAAGGAAAATGCTATGTCTGGCYCAAACCCAACACCTCTCATCACCCAGAGAACACCATCCCCACAGTGAAGCATGGTGGTGGCAGCATCATGCTGTGGAGATGTTTTTCATCGGCAGGGACTGAGACACTGGTCAGAATTGAAGGAATGCTGGATTGCACTAAATACAGGGAAATTCTTGAGGGAAACCTGTTTCAGTCTTCCAGAGATTTGAGACTGGGACGGAGGTTCACCTTCCAGCAGGACAATGACCCTAAGCATACTGCTAAAGCAACACTCGAGTGGTTTAAGGGGAACATTTAAATGTCTTGGAATGGCCTAGTCAAAGCCCAGACCTCAATCCAGTTGAGAATCTGTGGTATGACTTAAAGATTGCTGTACACCAGCGGAACCCATCCAACTTGAAGGAGCTGGATCAGTTTTGCCTTGAAGAATGAGCAAAATCCCAGTGGCTAGATGTGCCAAGGTTATAGAGACATGCCCCAAGAGACTTGCAGCTGTAATTGCTGCAAAAGAAAATCAAATAATACAAACCCCCCCCAATAATCAATTTTAATTCCAGGTTGTAAGGCAACAAAATAGGAAAAATGGCAAGGGGGGTGTATACTTTCGCAAGCCACTGTATGTGTATGTCTTACACACAAACATAGATAAATCATGTGTGTGTGTTTTGGGATGTCACGTGTTGTTTGTGTACACTGAGTTTTTGTTATATGTATCTATTGTGTGTATTGATGTGTGTATTGATGAGTGTTTGTAAGTGTGTCATATAGACCCAGGCATTGGAAGCGATGCCATCATGTCTGTGTGTATCTGTTCTAGGGTGCAAAACGATCAGTTGGCGGCCATCTTTCTCCTGCTGATGCAGAACCAGGAGGCACTAGGGGAGGTGACTGAGGGAGACATGGAGGAGCAGCTCAAACTCTACTCCCTGTAGCAGAATGGGGCGGTTCTGTTATTGTCAACCTTGTATAGGGCTGAATAACCTGTTTCCCTTTTTAAAGTGCAGGTGTCAAGCAGAGCAACTGTCAATGTATAATACCGTATTTATGTTTGACTTGTCAGGTCAGAATGATCCATAACATACAAAGACAATAGGTTTAATATTCTGACATACTGGAGAGGGATAGGTTAAATGGCATTACCCATAAGACTTTATACTGTTCTTGTTCTGTTAACATTGGTTATCGTAAAGTATGGCAATGTTACAGTGGCTTTAAAAATCACATGTTCTTAGAGTATGAACAATTTAATGAACAAACAATTGCAGTAACTTATTTACATTAAGTATATCGATAACACACTTTGTTTATATTACTTACATTTTTTATGAAATAAGTCACATATACTGTATATATTTTCAGTTGTAAAGAACTATTTTGGAATTACTTTGTAGTGTTAATATAGGTAATATTGAAATATACACTTAGTGTACAAAACATGACATTGACTGACCAGGTGAATCCAGGTGAAAGCTATGATCCCTTATTGATGTTACTTGTTTCTTATGGCTGCAATCCCGTTAATGGGATGATTTGACAACAGCCAGTGAAAGTGCAGGGCGCCAAATTCGAACAACAGAAATCTCATAATTAAAATTCCTCAAACATACATGTATCTTATACCATTTTAAAGGTAATCTTGTTGTTAATCCCACCAACGTGTCCGATTTCAAATAGGCTTTACAGCGAAAGCACCACAGACGATTATGTTAGGTCACCGCAAAATCACAGAAAAACAGTAATTTCTCCAGCCAAAGACAGGAGTCACAGAAAGCAGAAATAGAGATTAAATTAATCACTAACCTTTGATGATCTTCATCAGATGATACTCATAGGACTTCATTTTACACAATACATATATGTTTTGTTCGATAAAGCTCATATTTATATCCAGAAACCTCAGTTTACATTGGCGCCATGTTCAGAAATGCCTCCAAAATATCCGGAGAAATTGCAGAGAGCCACGTCAAATAACATAAATACTCATCATAAACTTTGATGAAAGATACATGTTTTACATAGAATTAAAGATACACTTGTTCTTAATGCAACCACTGTGTCAGATTTCAAAAAGCTTTACGGCAAAAGCACAATATTCAATAATCTGAGAACAGCGTTCAGCCACAAAAGGAAGCCATACAGTTACCCGCCATAAAAAGCATTATAAATCTTCACTTACCTTTGCTGATCTTTGTCGGAATGCACTCCCAGGACTCCCACAAGAAATGTTTGTTTTGTTRGGTAATGTCCATCATTTATGTCCAAATAGCTATTTTTGTTAGCGTGTTTGGTAAACGAATCCAAAGTCAGAAACGCGTTCACTAAAAGCTGACGAAATGTCAAAAAGTTCCGTAACAGTCAGTAGAAACATGTCAAACGATGTATTCAATCAATCTTTAGAATGTTTTTAACATAAATCTTCAGTAACGTTCCAACAGGAGAATTACATTGACTTCAGATATGCGATGGAACAGAGCTCCCTCTTATGTGAACGCGCATGGTCAGAGCATGGCCAGGGCATGGTAGACCTGACTATTTCCTGTCTCCTTCGGCCCCACTTCACAGTAGAGGCATCAGACAAGGTTCTACAGACTGTTGACATCTAGTGGAAGCCGTAGGAAGTGCAAACTCATCCATATCCCACTGTTTGTTCAATAGGGGCTGTGTTGAAAATCTACCAACCTCAGATTTCCCACTTCCTGTTTGGATTTTTTCTCAGGTGTTAATATGAGTTCTGTTATACTCACAGACATCATTCAAACAGTTTTAGAAACTTCAGAGTGTTTTCTATCCAATYTGAATAATAATATGCATATATTAGCAACTGGGACTGAGGAGCAGGCAGTTTACTATGGGCACCTATGTGCACCTTTCACCCAAGCTACTCAATACTGCCCCTGCAGCCATAAGAAGTTAAATCCACTTCAGTCAGTGTGGCTGAAGGGGAGGAGACAGGTTAAAGAAGGATTTTTAAGCCTGGAGACAATTGAGACATGGATTGGGTGAATGGGCAAACAAAAGCTTTAAGTGCTTTGAAGTGGTTATGGGTTGTAGGTGCCAGGTGTACCGGTTTGAGTGTGTCAAGAACTGCAAAGCTGCTGGGTTTTTCACTCTCAATAGTTTCCTGTGTGTATCAAGGTCCACCACCCAAAGGACATCCTGTCGGAAGCATTGGCGTAAACATGGGTCAGCATCCCTGTGGAATGCTTTCGACACCTGTAGAGTCCATGCCCTGACGAATTTAGTCTGTTCTGAGGGAAAGGGGGGTATTAGGTAGGTGTTCCAAATGTTTGTACACTCAGTGTATATGTTTTTCATATATTCTAAGCACTCCATATTTTGAATCAAATGTTTTTAATGGATGTACATACTGTATGGAGATATTTTAGTAGTTTGTTTAGAGTCTCAAGCGATGAGGTTTTAATGGTTAGTACCACAGGTGGCTGGTGGCACCTTAATTGGGAAGGACGGGCTCATACTAATGGCTGGAACGAAATAAATGGAATGGTATCAAACATGTCAAACACAAAGTTTCCTTGTGTTTGTTACCATTCCATTTATTCCAATCCAGCCATTATTATGAGCCGTCCTCCCCTCAGCAGCCTCATGTGGTTAGTACTCTGGTGTATCTTTTTACCAGTTATTTTATTAAATAATATGACACTCAAAACAGGTCGTGTGATCATGTATTTTTTTWATTTGTGTTTGAGTGATAATGCTTTTATTTCAACTCTCTGTTTCTACACTGTATGAACAGTCCATTTGATAAATCATGATTTCACATTTTCCTTCAGTAAGTCTAACACCAACATTATTTTGCTAAACTTCTATAAGAAAAAGCAAACTATGAAATGTAAAAATGMTTAAACAACTGTTATAATTGTGTCACATGAACACATACAAGTTGTTTATGCCTTGTCCAACATGTTGTACATGTGAAGCTAGGCAAGGACAAATGAGGTGGTCTAGCTGGTTGAGTAGATGAGTAGTCTTCCTGTCTGCTGTTTGTCACACTCTTATCATTCCTCTGTGGGGTTGTAAGGGGTGCTTATCTGGTGGCAGGGAAGTCAGACGCAGGAGAGCAGAACTTGATAATAGCCGGAGCAGTTTAATAGTAAAACCAACGGCATAAGAAATACAAAGTAGGGGCACAATAACCCGACGCGCACCAGTCAAACAAAATGTGCACAAGCACTTAGAATAAACAATACCACACAAAGACATGGGGGTGAAGAGGGTTAAATACACAACACATAATGAGGGAAATGAGAACCAGGTGTGTGGGAAAACGAGACAAAACAAATGGAAAATGAAAAATGGATCGGCGATGGCTAGAAGACTGGCGACGTCGACCACCGAACACCGCCCGAACAAGGAGAGGCATCAACTTCGGCAGAAGTCGTGACAGGGGTGGTACCACTAACATGTTTGAAATAATTAGAGTATACATAGTTACACAGTACATGTTTGAAAAACACCTTATCAAAATACAGCTGCTCAGATCGTTATCAAAGTCATACAATGTTTGTGTTTATGTCATAATAAATTTCAAGGCATAATTGTAATCACTTTCTAGTATAAATCAGCTTCATCCTCTTGCCATAACATGTGTAAGCTGTGTTGGCATCATTCTACATAGCACCACAGGTGAGAAGATTAAGGACACCACGTCTGGATCAGAGAAGAAGTAGGGGTTTTAGTGGAATACCCACAGAACTCTAGTCTCCTTTTCAGCTCATTTATCACCTGATTTTCTTAACAAAGGCATATCTCGATAGGTGGTCCAGGTGTCCTCTGACATGGCACAAATGTTCTCTATTGCTCCTCTATTTTTCCTCAATCAAGGTGGGAGACCGTCAGAGGGCAACATGAAAAAAAGTTATTCAGGGCATTCTACAAGCTGTCGGAAACGCTCCACAGGGATGTTGGTCCACACTGACACAATGGCATCATGCAGTTGCTGCAGATTCAACAGCGGTTAATTCATGCTGTAAACAGCCCGTTCCATGTCATCCAAAAGATGTGTATTGGGTTGAGGTCTGGGGACTGAGCAGGCCACTCAAGTAAACTGATTTTGCTGCCATGTTACAGGCAATGCTTTTCCACTTCTCAATTGTCCAGTGTTGGTGATCATGTGCCCACTGGAGCCGCTTCTTCTTCTTTTTAGCTGTTAGGAGTGGAGCCCTCTGTGGTCGTCTGCTGCAATAGCCCATTCTTGACAAGGATCGACGAGTTGTGCGTTCCGAGATCCAGTTCTGCACAGCACTGTTGTACTGCAGCGTTATTTGTCCGTTTGTGGCCCGTTTGTTAGCTTGCACGATTCTTGCCATTCTCCTTCAACCTTTCTCATCAACGAGCTGTTTTCACCCACAGGATTGCCACTGACTAGAGGTTTTTGGTTTGTCGCAACATTCTTGGTGAACCTTAGACACTATCGTGCGTGAAAAGCCCAGTAGAGTGGCCGTTTCTGAGATACTGGATCCGGTGCGCCTGGCATACCACGCTCAAAGTCGATTAGGTCACTCACTTTGCACATTCTATCGTTCAATCGAACAGTAACTGAATGCCTCAATTCTTGTCTGCCTGCTTTATATAACAAGCTATGGTCACGTGACTCACTGTCTGTAGGAGCGATCCATTTTAGTGAATGGAGTGGTATACCTAATAAACTGACCGGTGAGTGTATTTTTGCACACTCTGAGGTTGGAATAATACTGCGAAATTGTGAAAATTATGATAATGCACTTTTAGTGTAGTATGAAACGACTACCTGAAATTTCAGCCTGTTTTGGTGGGAGGGAGTTTTGGCCTTCCATTGTGACGTCAACATGCAATAAATTAGTTAAATGACCAATAAAAAAAGAGTTCCAAACCTCTCTGTCAATAACAGCTAATTTTCAGTTTTCCTCTCCCCACTCAGACAGTCCTAGCAAAATTCTTGTTTGAGAAATTGCCCTTTGCTATGAAGCAATTTTTTCTCTCCATTTTTGACCATTTAATTGAAAACAAACACAGAAATGGACTTAATTGTTACCCAGAAATTATTTGATATTGAGATAAAAACGACTGCATTGGAGCTTCAAACGGCAGAGGAGCTCCCACATCAAGGTAAAAAACTAAATCAGAGAACACGCTCTGCTGTGCTATTGCTCGTGCAGTGATGTCTGCCGAAAAAAAACAGTGTTCATTGTCTGAAGTAACATCTTTGTTGTTGTAATATTGCAAATGAACGTGGCAGTTTCACCGCTACGGATTTTGTATTTATACATGGAATATTGTTTTAGAATAGGAAACGTTCAAAAATGGCCGGAGTGCGTCTTCAAATCAAATTTCTATGGGAACACCACTCATTCCCATCTCTGCATGAAATAAATTCTGGTATGCAGCAGAGTTCCCATTCTGATCTGTGCTGCATTCTTCTGGTCTGGACAGGAATCACCTTGACATCAGCTGTTGGTCTCTCAGTGCTCCCCCTGGCCGTTGGTTATTTATCTAGTCAAGGAAGGGAAAATGGGCTCTACTGGTTGAAGGGTCCTGTCATCAGCTGGAGACCAATTAAAACCCAATCCTATTCTGTCACCCTGGAAAAAGATTTGCAGATGGACTGAGACATCCATGTAATTACTTACTCCCCTATATCCATCCCACTCTGTCATTTCTAGAACACAAAGGATGTGTTTACACAGACAGCCCAATTCTGAACATTTGTCCACTAAATTGTATTTTGACCAATCACATCAGATCTTTTCACATCAGGTCTTTTTCAGAGCAGATCTGATTAGTCCAAATACCAATTAGTTTAAAAAAGATCAGAATTGAGCATTCTTTCTAAACGCAGCTTAAGTAATGTAATGAATCTGAATTTATGAGAATTCTTATATGGCACTAGCTATGATTTCATAACTCCAAAGACAAGGCCTTAAAATCCTAGTTAAAATGGCKCCTGTAATGAACATGTAATGCATGACATGTACACTATGCTCTCTTCAAATTGTACTCTAATCATGTAATCAAGTTTAAGCAAGTTTTAAAAGGTAGAGGTTATAAAGAATCATTGAAAGGCAAGCCAGCCCGAATTTCCCTAATTATGGCCACACCTCTTTAAACTGCCAGTTGGTGTGAATTGAGGCATTTCCATAAAAAGAAACCCCCAACTCCACACACGAGGAAGGTGCATTGACTGTCACGCCCTGATCTGTTTCACCTGTCTTTGTGATTGTCTCCACCCACCTCCAGGTGTCACCCGTTTTCACCATTATTCCCAGGGTATTTATCCTGTGTTCTCTGTTTGTCTTTTAAACTATCAAAATAAAGTCYCACACTGCATGTATAATCTCCCAACAATTTAATGGGTATTTACCAACGTTTCGGCATCACTGTGCCTTCCTCATGGTAATGTCATAAATACTTGAACCAGGTTATGTAGACACACAGTGCAATTAGTGTAATCAATGACAGTGGTGAGGGGTGTGTTGCAATGATTAAGTTAATTAAAATTAATTAGTGACACTTAAAAAAAWTWGTATATGGCATATTAAATATATTATTCTATTGTTATCATATAGAAACATAATGGAATATAGTACATCATATTAGCGTCAACATACATGATTGTTTCATTCAATTTCACATAATTTCGTATTTCATTTTTGTTACATGTAATATTGGTTCAACCTTAATATATAACGAACATCATCAACAGGGGGAACATTTTGGAGTACGCTTAATTGGCTSTAAAAATAATTMTTCAATTTATAAAGACTTGTTCATAAAGGAAAAAGTGTTAATAAGAAGGGCCTGAGATCAAAGTCAATATTCAGACCATTAGGGGTCAATGTTTTTAGATAGGATATCCAGTAAGCCTCTCTTTGTAGTAGTAGGATCTCAATGTTACCTCCTCTCCTTGGTAGAGCAACATGCTCAATGCCTAGGTATTTGAGGGAGGAGATGGGATGGTTAGCTTCAACAAAGTGAGATGCTACTGGATAGTCAATGTCCTTACACCTGATTGAGCTGCGGTGCTCAGCTATGCGTTGTTTTAATTGTCTTTTCGTTTGTCCTACGTAGACTTTACCACATGAACAGGTGATGAGATAGATGACTCCCTTGGTCTTGTATGAGATGATACCCCTCACAGGGATCTTTCCACCTGTATGTGGGTGTCTGAAGAAATACGTTTTTTTGGTGCTATTACACTGTGCGCATGAGCCACATTTGTAGTTCCCATTTGGGATAGGTGTCAAGAGTGTCTGAGTGGGCTCAGGGGGCATGTCAGATCTCACCAAACTATCTCCAAGAGTGTCTGAGTGGGCTCAGGGGGCAGGTCAGATCTCACCAAACTATCTCCAATATTGCGCCCACGCTTATAGACCACCAGTGGGGGTTCCTTGAAGAGGTGTGCATTTTTTTTGTCTGATTGCAGACTATTCCAGTGCTTTTTCAGAATTGCTTTKATTTTCCCCGAACCCTTGGTGTACTTAGCACAAKATACGGTTGCGTTGTTTTTCTTCTTTGGTTGAGTTTTTAGTAATTAATCTATTGGTTTTTGAGATATTTTCATCATTGCCGAGTTTTGTCCTTGTAGCCTCTCATTTTGAATTTCTGTCATTTTCTTTAGCATTGCTGTGGCCACAGATTCGTTTAACCCTGCATAACTGGCTATATGGCAGACCATTCTTGATGGGAAYGGGATGCATACTATACGCACATAGCAAGGTATTGTGATCTGTGGGCTTTGTGTATAAGTCTGTGTGTAATCCATAAGTCCAGGTAGTTTATTTTTCTCTCACCAGTCTGCATGGTGAATTTGAGGTATTCAGAGCTCTCATTTAGTAGAGTTTGGAATTAATTGAGTTCCTGCTGTCAATGGTGTGCGTACTGGTAGCGAAGTCAGGTGCAGGAGGGCAGAGCGTTGTGAAGGCGCACACTTTATTGAGGCAGGAGAAACCAACAGACGGACGCAACTGCGTCAAAACCTCCAGCCAATTGGCAAAAGTGCAACAACGCGCAAACAGTCACAAAACTTATGTTAAACAAATAAACATGCCTCGTGAACAACACGGAAATTCAGAACACCAGTCTGGCGCGTCACAAAATAACACGTAACACAAACAATATCACACAAAGACATGAGGGGGAATAGAAGAATAAATACATGCAGTGTGATTGGGGAATGTAAACCAGGTGTGCAGTGAACAAGACAAAACAAATGGATCAATGAAAAAAGGAGCGGCGATGGCTAGAAAGCCGGTGACGTCGACCGCCGAACGCCGCCCGAACAAGGAGAGGAGCCGACTTTGGCGGAAGTCTTCCATAGATGTATTTTAGAAAGTAAGGGGTGTGTGTCTGTTTTAAAAAGGAATTCTTCTTCAAATTGTAGCACATACAGTTTAGCATACTTGGGGGGGAAAGGGGAGCCCATGGCTACACCCCGAATTGAAGGAAAAAGTCTGACTCAAAGACAAAATAGTTATGGGATAATACCAGTTCAGTAAGTTGTAAGATGCAATCATTAGATGGAGCAAGGGTAGAGTCTCTCTGCTGAAGGAAGTGTTGTAATGCCTGCAAGCCTCCAGTGTGTGGGATGTTAGTGTACAAGCGCTCCACATCAAAAGTGACCAGCAGGGTGCCCTCTGGTATCCTTCCTAAGTCCTCTATCTATGAGACCATGTGAATAGTAACTTTGACATAAAATGGGAGATTCTCAACCATCGGTTTAATGTGGTAATCCACAAATGTAGAAATGTTGAATGTCAGAGTCGATTGCTGCTACAATGGGTCTACCTGGAGGAGGAGACACTTGTTTGTGTAATTTAGCGACTATAGAAAGTTGGTATCTTGGGAAATTTCCCACATAGAAATTCAACTTCTTGTTTAGTGATTTGTTCTGATTCCAAACAGCTTTCCACTGTGGATGAAATATTATGCTGGAATTTCAGGGTCACAATTCAGTTTGCGATAGAAGTCACCTTTAGATAGTTGTCGGCGACATTCATTCACATAGTCACATTTGTTTTGTATACAAATTCCTCCTCCTTTGTCACATTTTTTTATGATAATCGAAGGATCTGACTTTAAGTCCTTAAGAGCCATTCTCTGGTCTCTACTCATGTTATCATAGGATTTGTGTTTCTGTTTATCTTTCAGTAAGTCACCTACATCATTTTCAACAATCCTACACAAGGTTTCTATGGAGGCATTGCGTTTGGGGGGAGGTACAAATTAACTTTTTGCTCTAAATGTAGTTCTCTCAGAGTTGTCAGGTACCTCAGCTGGGTTAATGGCTCCATCTCCTCCTTGACTCACAGTAGGACAGGTAGATCTATTGATTAGCGTGGTAGACCTATGTATACATCTCACTGAGGATGACATTTKAAGTGGAGTCATGTAAGTATCACTCTTATCAAAGAACTCACACATTCTCAGATTACGAAAAACTTGAATAGATCTATTTGGACATCAAAGTAATGTATGCAGTGGGTACAAATGTTAACCCCTTATTGAGAACACTGAGGTGAGCGGATGTCAGGGTCTTACTTGATAAGTTGAAGACATTTAGCTCCTGTTGGACTGTGGGCCCGTCCTGGGTCTCAATTGATAGGTGTCGCAGGGTGGTAGTGGATTTCTTCTTCCCCCGACGTATGTGTCGAACCCTCTTACGTGCTGGGAGTGTTGGCCTCGACGTTGTCCCCGGTGTCCCCGCCCTCTGTTGTAGATAAAATGCTCACCGTAGGAAGAGGAGCCAGAGATAGCGCTGTCTGTGCATAGTCGGTCTGACAAAGGCACTCAGCGTCTGTCATCTCTTCCGTTTTTTTGGTTTCTTGTGTTTAGAGTCTCGCCAGAGATATATTAGTCAGTTGTTCTTATCTCCCAAATCGCGTTTATACTTCTTGATTTTCCTGATTTTCCTGTCTTTTGCCAGTTTGTCTTGTCAAGTCAACCAGTGTGTTTTTTTCTGTGCTCCTGGTTTTGACTTTTTGCCTGCCCTGACTCTGAGCCCGCCTGCCTGAACATTCAGCCTGCCTGCCTCCCTGTACCGTTTTGAACTCTGACCTGGTTAATTAACTTTTACCTGTACTCGACCTGCCTCTTGTTGCTTAATAAATATCAGAGACTCTAACCATCTGCCTCCGGTGTCTGCATCTGGGTCTCGCCATGTGTCGTTATATTGACAGCTAAAAATAAAAAACAGGACAGAGACAACACAATCATACTCAGCGGGACAGATCATAGTCTGACCGAAAAAAGACGCAGAGGAAAATTGTTTTGCTCTTGTTGTGCACAACACGTGGAGCATTACGGATATGGACCTTGTTCGCCCAACTGACTCACCTGGGATTTAGAGCAGTAAATGACTTGTGACAGAAAGTTAAACTCAATTTTTTTTTTTTTACTCAAACAGCACGAGATATTCTGTTCTCTAGTTGAGAAATATGACGATTTCTTGGAGGAAGTGTGTCTTCCTAGTGGGGGTTTTATGTGTAAGTGTTACTATAACCACGATTATGTATGGACAATACTATGACCTGGACTTCTTCCACGACAAACTTGCGAACAGGTGAATATTCAGCGTTTAAAAAATATATATAACACCAACATCAAATATTTGTATACGTTGGTAGAATGTAATCTAGGCTACTTAGTGAATTGGGAAACCATTGTCCAAAAAAATGCAATCCATGCAAATCAACTACCTGTATCGTCATCCCTGTAATCCATCAACCCTGACAGTTCTATGACCTGTTGCGTTCAACTGAGACGTTGACACACTCAACCTACTGCTACTGTAGTTTTCTTGTGTTTTCTTGTGGAATGGTTCGATTTTGGCAGATGAGATTACATTTATCAAATTGATGCATTTTTGGGGGGAGTTTGTAATAATCAATTTCCCATTCATAAGACTCCACCTTCATTTTTGTTGCTGAATGTCACGCCCTGGCATTAGTATTCTTTGTTTTCTTAATTATTTTGGTTAGGTCAGGGTGTGACATGGGGAATGTTGTTTTGTTTTGTGTAGTGTTCGTTTTCGTGTTTTTTCCTCTTCTAATAAAAGAAGATGTTCTTTTCACGCGCTGCGCCTTGGTCCTCACTCTCTACCTTTGACGAACGCAACCAGTCTATAGTGCGCCTTGAGAACTCAGTGTGCCTGTTGTTGTTCCCCGCACTAGCCTGAAGGTGCGTGTCCTTAGCCCGGTACCTCCAGTTCCGGCACACGCACCAGGCCTACAGTGCGTCTCAGCCGGCCAGAGTCTGCCGTCTGCCCAACGGTGCCTGAACTGCCCGTCTGCCAAGCGGCGCCTGAACTGCCCGTCTGCACAGCGGCGCCTGAACTGCCCGTCTGCCAAGCGGCGCCTGAACTGCCCGTCTGCCCAACAGCGCCTGAACTGCCCGTCTGCCCAAAGCCGTCTGAACTGTCCGTCTGCCAAGCGCCACATGAACTGCCCGTCTGCATTGAGCCTTCAAAGCCGCCCGTCTGCCATGAGCCTGCAAAGCCGCCCGTCTGCCATGAGCCTACAGAGCCGTCCGCCAGACAGGAGCCGCTAGAGCCTTCCGCCAGAATGGAGCCGCTAGAGCCTTCCGCCAGAACGGATCAGCCAGGCCTTCGCCAGACCGGATCAGCCAGAGCCTTCCGCGAAGCCGGATCAGCCAGAGCCTTCCCGCAGACCGGATCAGCCAGAGCCTTCCGCCAGACGGGATCAGCCAGAGCCTTCCGCCAGACCGGATCAGCCAGAGCCTTCGCCAGACCGGATCAGCCAGAGCTTCCGCCAGACGGATCGCCGAGCCTTCGCAGCCGAACAGACCAGCGACTCGCCAGCTACGAGCCATGACGCCCAGAGCCGTCAGCGAGCCATGACCAGCCAGAGCCGTCAGCGAGCCATGACCAGCCAGAGCCGTCAGCGAGCCATGACCAGCCAGAGCCGTCAGCGAGCCCATGACCAGCCAGAGCCGTCAACCAGCCATGAGCGTCCAGAGCGCCAGCCCAGCCATGAGCGTCCAGAGCCGTCAGCCCGCATGAGCAGCCAGATCCGTCAGCCAGCCATGAGCAGCCAATCCGTCAGCCAGCCATGAGCCGTCCAGCCAGGATCCGCCAGAGCCGTCCAGCCAGGATCCGCCAGAGCCGTCATCCAGCCAGGATCCATCCCTCAGTCCGGAGCTGCCGTCCTCAGTCCGGAGCTGCCCCTTATCCTGTGTGCTGCCCCTTATCCTGGTGCTGCCCCTTATCCTGGTGCTGCCCTTATCTGGTGCTGCCCTTGTCGGTGCTGCCCCTTAGTCCGGTGCTGGCCCCTTAGTGGTGGTGCTGCGCCTTAGTCCGGTGCTGCCCTTATCCAGTGGGTAATGTGGAGGGTGGCCATTTGAGGGAGGCTACGAAAGCGGGTAGTGACTATGGTGGGTGGGGACCACGACCAGTGCCGGAGCCGCCGCCGTGGACGGAAGCCCACCCAGACCCTCCCTAGACCTTTGTGCTGGTGCGCCGGAGTTCGCACCTTAAGGGGGGTTATGTCACGCCCTGGCCTTATATTCTTTGTTTTCTTAATTATTTTGGTTAGGTCAGGGTGTGACATGGGAATGTATGTGGTTTTTGTAGTGTCTAGGGTGGTGTAAGGTTAGGGGGTTTATTAGAGTAGTTGGGTTTATGTTTAGTATAGTAGTCTAGCTGTGTCTATGGTTGAGTGTAGGTATCTAGGAAAGTCTATGGTTGCCTGAATTGGTCTCAATAGAGACAGCTGGTTATTGTTGTCTCTGATTGGGAGCCATATTTAAGGCAACCATAGGCTTTAGCTGTTTGTGGGGAATTGTCTATGTTGAACGTAAGTAGTTTGTGTGTGCACTTGCGTTGTAGCTTCACGTCGTTTGTTGTCTTGTATAGTTTGTATAAGTGTTTCGTTTCATGTCATCTTCTCGTTATAATAAAAGAAGATGGCTATTTTCACATGCTGCGTTTTGGTCCGTCTCTCCTCCAACGATCGTGGAC
>NW_019943019.1:81667-94758 GCF_002910315.2 Salvelinus sp. IW2-2015 | reverse complement strand
TGACGATCGTGACAGAATTCCCACCAACATCGGATCAAGCAGCGTGTGCAACAACAACAGGACCCACCTACACAGGACTATTGGAATTGGGAGGAAATTCTGGACCGCGAAGTACCAGGAGAATATAACCGCCCAAAGCTGAGCTGGAGGCAGCGAAGCAGAGAGGCGGAGATATGAGGAGGCAGCAAGGAAACAAGGCTGGAAGCCCGTAAGTCAAACCCAAAAAGTTATTGGGGGGGGGGCTCTCGGGTAGTTTAGTTGGGTCAGTCGGGAGACGTGAGCCAACTCCTCCTGCTTACCGTAAGGAGCCGGTGAGGGCGGATTTGGAGGAGAATGACGCAGAGCACAGTAAAGGAGTTAATGGAGAAATTGGAGGAGAGAAGGAGTTAATGGAGAAATTGGAGGAGAGAGTTATGAGGGATGTATTGGTTTGGTGCATGAGGCACGGCATCCGTCCGAATGAACGTGTTGGTGATTTAATGTCACCGGGAACAGCTCTCCATACTCGTCCTGAGGTGCGTGCTAGCCGTCTGGTTAAGACAGTGCCTACAGCACGCACAAAGCCTCCTGTGCGTCTCCAGAGTCCTGTGCGTCCGGTTACTGCTCCTCGCACTAGCCCTGTGGTGTGTGTTCCCAGCCCAGTACCACCAGTGCTGACACCACGCACAGGCTTCCAGTGCGTCTCCAGAGCCCTGTTCCTCCTCCACGCACTCTCCCTGTGGTGCGTGTCTCCAGCCCAGTGCCTCCAGTCCCGGCACCACGCACCAAGCCTCCTGTGCGTCTCCAGAGCCCTGTACGCACTGTTCCTTCTCCCCGCACTCGTCCTGAGGTGCGTGCCCTCAGCCCGGTACCACCAGTTCTGGTCCCACGCACCAGTCCTATAGTGCGCCTTGAGAACTCAGTGTGCCTGTTGTTGTTCCCCGCACTAGCCTGAAGGTGCGTGTCCTTAGCCCGGTCTGAAAGTTGAAACTCAAATGTTTTACTAAATGAGAGATTGTTTGAGGTTCCAGTGTTGCTGGTGTCTTCAAATTTATGCTTGCCATTTTGTCAAGATCTGAATTTGTGGTTAATGGTAAAGCTACTGACTCGGCTAATGTGTCTAACCCATTCGTGCTCTATATCCCACAACTGACCTCATTTTTATTCCTGTTCAGACATGTCCTAAATGAACGGTCTACATTACAATTTAGACATTGTGCTCTGGTTTTTAAATTGTGCATGTAAATGTAATATACTGATTACACAACTGACAGCAGTAATTATCACAACTACAACACTTATGGCAGTAATTTGAACTCTCCTCTGAGGTCAGGAGTCTTGTCATTTGTTTTCCTCTGTTCCAAGGAAAGGACCTTGTAAAATGCATGTTAGGAATTGTTTTGATGGGCTGAATTTCTGGTACCATAAAATATCTGTTAAAATCTTCATCTATTCATTAAACCAAGGATGGGTATCTGACAGCCCACAGGCCGTAGATCAAGTTCCAAAGACTTAAATCAAATATATATTTTTTMGGGGGGCCTGGGTCTCAACTTACTGAGAGTTAAAATAGTAGAATACATCAAGTGGAAATTTGAAGTTAGGTTGTGCATCAGCAGTTTTTCTCACGTCACTCAATTAGCCCATGTCAGCTATTTTTTATTTATTTATTGTAAGTTCATTTTGCAGCCAGCTTTGCAGCCAGCTATTTAAACTTGCAGTAATCATGGTTGAATTACCTACCGGTGGCCCCCAGTGATTTTGTTAGTCACTCTCAGTCAGATGTCCTATTAAAAACTGGAAACTTTTCTCCCCCCTCCCCGCCATGGCAAAATGTGTAGATTTGCAGCAAACTTGCTTTAAAACTGCAACATGTGTGGAATTGCAGGAAATGTACTGAAATTTAACTTCAAATTTCACTTAGGGTCCCCAAAAGGCTAGGGCCAGCTCTGACTGCATGTGTGGGTATGGATGTGGGTACGCAGACCCGTGAGCCATGAGGTCAAGATTTTGTGGCCCCCACCCCATCAAAGTTGCCCATCCCTGACTTAAACAAATCCGCTGGATTGGTCTGATGTGCTTCTGTCCACTTAACAAGGTTTTGTGTAGATTTACCTCTTTGTTGTGCATTTTCAATACATGTTATCTTCCAGTCAAGACACAGAGTTTGATAGCATTTGGACTTGCGACGAAGAGCTTGGGGACAACACCACAGCAACTGGGGAAGAGAAGGTAATCGCACAGAGATGATGTAGTTGCCTCTCATCTAATAGAACAAAGGCACACATATCCGTCTTGTACAGTACAATGTCAAGTGAGGTCTGTCTCTACTCAGCGGGAGGGTTTGTGTCCT
The DNA here is from genome assembly GCF_002910315.2 of Salvelinus sp. IW2-2015. Taxonomy (NCBI): domain Eukaryota; kingdom Metazoa; phylum Chordata; class Actinopteri; order Salmoniformes; family Salmonidae; genus Salvelinus; species Salvelinus sp. IW2-2015. Next base: position 92,426 of record NW_019943019.1, on the reverse strand, counting down.
CTGAGAAAAGTAGTGAAGAAGGACGACTTCCTCAGACTATGCTTTAACTTTAAAGTGCCTGTGCTGCAGTGGGCTGGGAGCTTCAGCCATTCAGAGTGGGGGCGATTTCAACGTATATGCCCCCCTACGGCTGGAAAGGCCTGCCCCAAGAAGGTATGAACATTCCCTTCAGGACCCTATTTAATAATCTCAACCAAACTACGTGTATACTGTATATAAAGTCATTGTCCTCTCACCTTTTTGCTTATTTGTTGATCAGTTGTGAGATCCACTTTGGCCCTGCTCAACGACTCGTCCAGCAGCCGCCTGTTTGAGCGCAGGTGGCCTGATCAGTGTGTCCGCTGTGCTGTGGTGGGAAATGGCGGCATCCTTCGAGGCTCCAAACAAGGCAGGGCCGTCGACAGTCACCACTTTGTCTTCAGGTCAGTAGTGCTGCTGCAGCTCCCCTTCGACCATCTTCAAAAAACTATTACACTTCTTATTGCTCTTTGACATAACTAAGATCAAGTTTGTTGCAATTGTAAATATTTCCTTATATTAATCCACATAGTTTTTAAGGAAACGCTTAACTATTAGACTGATGGTAAATTATTTATTCCAGGGTCAATGGGGCAATCATCAAGCACTTTGATGAGGACTTGTGCACAAATACATATTTCTATGGGTTCACCACAAATACTATGAAGAATTCCCTAAATCTTTGCAGAAAAGATGGCTTCACCAAGGTCCCACGGGGACGGGTAAGAACTTGTGGGACAGGCTACAGCAGRGTTTCCCAAACTCTGCCCTCTGGACCTCAAGGGGTACACGTTTTGGTTTTTGCCCTAACACTACACAGTTGATTCAAATTATCAAAGCTTGATGATTAGTTGATTATTTGAATCAGCTGTGAAGTGCTAGGGCATAAACTAAAACATGCACCCCTTGGGGTCACGAGGACCAAGTTTGGGAAACCCTGGGCTACAGTGTTGAATCCAGTCCATTTTAAAGTGTTAGGAATTTGTCATACTCTGAGTGGTTGTTTATGCAACTATTCCTTAAAGCTTTGACTATTTCCTATTTGCAGAGAGTCCGATATATCTTCATTCCGTCCAACGAACGTATGTGATGATGTCAGATGCTATCCAGGGTCTCACTGTCACCTCCGGTCATGACAAGGGGGACTGGTGAGTTGAGAGGGTCACATATGTGAAGCCCACATTAAGAAGAGTAGTACATTWGAACAGCATGATACAATGGTGTGTTGAAGTACTGTGGTCAAGGATAGCACAATGATCTTGCGCTTCTGCTGGTGAATGGGCTTCTCAGCTGTAATTCACTTTATTACCACAAGATGGTGCTGTTGTGTTTCTATGAATGTGGTGCGGTGTGCAATGGATAGAATCTTGTGAGTGGTGGTAGGGCTATACGCATACAATTCACTTGATGATGCTCATCTTTTTGTAAGCTCACTTGCTATTGATTTACTTTTTGACGTTCTTAATGGAACGTTTTCACCCCTTACTACATTTATCCCCTCAAACAGGCCCTCTCGATACTTTGGATTTAAGGCACCAGTTAAGCACTTTTAAATGCTTCATCCAGATTTTATTACATATGTAACGCAAAGGTAAGGGGACTCGTATTGCCWGGTCAAATTGAGACTTTTAGATCCTTATTGGCTGCTATTGTCACTAATGACTGTTGACTGTCAATGCTGCACAGGTTTTTGAAGTCTCCCCTGCTGAAGTACAGTCAGCTCTACATGTTCAGCACTGGTGCTCTGATGCTTCTGACCGCCCTGCACATGTGTGACCAGGTCAGGTCACATCAACACACGCGTTGCCCTTGGTCATCTATTGGTCACTGTTTAACCAACCAAGTGTCTAATGGCAACTTGGCCAGTATGGAAGTGATTTATTGGGAAACCATGACATCCTCTGTTTATAGTCCTGGTATAGACCCCATATACTGTTATGCCATATTGATTGTGTCAGATATATTAATTAATTAACATAATCCTGCAGAAACAGTAAATGTGGATTATAATTAATGACATTTTTTGAAGGGGTTGATACTTTTTTTTGTAAGGGAAAATCAAGTCTGAAATGTAAAAGTGGAAATMACAAACTTCAGAAGCCTTTTTAAATCTCAAACACACAAGTATTTAATTTCCTGCTTTGCAGGAAAGTTCTACTGCAACAGGGTGATCAAATTAAGATCCTACATCTGTATTGAAGGCTAGATGGTGCTATACTGAAACTATGCATGCAAATAGTTACACAACTGACTGAGAAGGCAATTCATGCATAAGTGAACAAATCTCCTACCTTCCCGGAGGTGTCTGCCTATGGTTTCATCACAAAAAACTTTGCAGACTTCTCTGACCACTACTGTGATGCTGCCCCTGCGCTTCTATGCCAACCAAGACATGCAGATGGAGAGCTGGCTGTGGGAGGTACTGCATGCACGAAAAGTAATGTCACTGTACAAGAGAACAAAAGTAAAATGATGGACACTCAATTGTATTTTCATGTGAAAAGCCTTCCTTGAAATGCTGTTAACTCCTATGTTTGCCATGGAGGTAGTCCCTCRGAAGGAGCGGCTGCTGGAGTTGTGTGGCGTCCTTTGTTATTAGTCTCACAGCAACATTAAAGGCCTTTGACGGTGMAAAGCCAAGCTCAGGTGTTCCAAGCGTCTGTTTGTGGGATCGGGCCTTCTTTGATCATTTGAACAACCCTTAGCTTCTCTGTGAAGGCAGGTGCAGGGAGCRGAGACTATAGTCTCTCGGTCATTCCTCTTTCTCATTTTCCTYCCATGCCTATTCTCATTAGAAACTGTCGGGTTTGKRTGGGACTCACAATGAAAGCATTCACATTATGAAGCCAGCAGTCCATTCATGCCAACCRTTTTGTAAATGAGCTTTGACTTGCAYCCTCTTTGTCCAGTGCCTATCCAAGGATAGGTTACTCCAAGCCACAATAAAGGCAAAGTGACACATTCTTGTGTCAAGCTTTGATCTGCTGAGCTATTGTTACATACATACATGGATCTCCAGTGTCTGTTATGAATGAAATCCTGATAATAGACTAGTGAATGCTGCTAGATTATATAATTCACTGTAAAAGCAAGATAATGACCACTTGTAACAAATTGTACACATTTTTGGGGAAAGCTGTGTTATGGCCATTTTCTGCCACTGACAACTGTGCAAAATGTTATGGGATGGCATCTTATGTGCAATTGTTTTCTTATTCCATTTGCAAATCTTTAATTTTACAAACCTAATTAAAGCTAGAGTCCTTAATTGAAACAATAGCAAAGCGGTCAGCCGGCCTGTATTTTGGTAAAAAGCTGAGGGATGGGCCAGGAGAAATGTAACCAAATTGTAACTCAAATTCATAGAGCTATGGATGCAAGGACTGACCAGCCATGATATCAACATTATAGTTGTAAACATGTTTTGAGGCTATACAGTTTGTTTAAATACATTTACATTGTTTACAAACACATTTTTGGTTCTGATGGGGTACAACAGTTGAACTAAGCTCATAGGCATTTATGTTATCTTCAATAATCTATTCGTATATATTAAAAATTGATGTACAACTAGGGATTCTAGCTTTAACATTTAGTGTAGTGCATGTTATGTATTTTTTATTTATTATTATTTACTTCATATCATTTCAAGTCGCACTGGCGCTAGTCGGGTCGCACAACTCGCTCTTTTTGGAAGCGGAGGAGGAAAACGGGGACAGAGTACTGTGGGAGGGACGAACATATTCTGGATTGGATCTGACGGAGCAAGTGACAATGTAGCGGAGTCCGGCTTTCGCGTCGGAGTTGGAAAATATTGCATCAAATTATACAAACTTTTATGTATTTTTATATTTCACATATATTTGTGATGAGTAAGTTATGTGTTTACTGGACATAAGAGGAGTACTAAGATTCGCTTTCTGTGGGAGACTGACTCAAAATTACTTTCCTTGAGTTATTGGAAGGCTACGATTACTTTTGCTTGGACCTTGGAGGGCTCTCTGAAAACTGCCACCTTCACATGTATTCCCGTTTTCTAACATGCAACAACAACACTGTGTAAGGTAAGACAAATGTGAATTCAAACGTTATAATTATGGATAAGACAGGAATGGCCCAAACTAGTGTTGCTAGTTAAGAAGTTCAGTCCGAAGGTCGCTAGCACACTACTTAGCTTTGCTAGCTAGTTAGCCATGTTATTTTAGTGAACGAAGCAACCGCGAGATTGAAAAGTAGATGCTAGCAAAAGTGATAGGCTTGCTACATATGTTGTAAGAGCTACTAGCCAACGGCATTTTTCTTTTCATAATAACCCAGTCCAGTTCAAGTTGCATTGCACATTTGCGCCATGCTTTGTAATGTGTGTCTTATTTATGGATCATTTTATAATTGAGTAATAACTATTTTACAGTTGGATGAACAATAACTAACTAGGTCTATTTCTAAAAACACATTATTGGCAATAAAGGATCCATAATGTAAATCCTACATCATGGTGTAGTTCTCCATTGGGACCAGTGAATAAAGTTGCACCCCATCACCAGCTACACACTCCAACCTCTCAAACACACATTCATATTGTGTGACCCCTTGCCAGCAATGCAGCAAGCATGAAAAGACTGGCTAATAGTCTTGGTGGGGGAAGAGGAGAAAGATATGTTCACTGTTATTAGGAATGACAGCTTTGCTTACGCCCCGTGCACCTCTTTGGGTGTGTGGTGTACTGACACTGCCAGGTTATGTAATGTAGCAAGTTATGTTCACACAAAAGAACAGTGCAGACTGCAGAGCTGTGCTGTGCAGACACCATCTCATTAGTGGGATCCTGCTGTGCACACTGTGAACTTTCTCAAAACGGTGTATGTTTACATAGCAACACTTTGCTGTACATGAATTTCCTGGCCAGGTTGATCTGAACTGGGTAGAGGAGGAGATGATGACTACGATGAGTAGCCACTCTAGCCCAGTTAGCCACCATTCATTTTTCTATTAGACAGCTCTGCAAACGTTATGTCAATATGTTTGTTATACTCACCAAATATGGAGTTTCGCTGAGCAACTATCGTCATTTTCTGCCTTCACACCCGGTATGTACTTCCAAAAAAGGTCTAAATAAATGTTTTATCAATGATCTTTTGGGATACTGTACTCCTGCTGTATCAAATTGTATTTTAATGTTTAAGGACTCTTGGAAGATTAGTCCAAATGGGGACTAAAAGAGATCCAAATAAAATAAAATCAGATGACCTGTGCATGCATGGCAGTAATGAGGAGAAGGGTGCAATTGGCCCACAATTCAGGGCGTTCCTGCACGTGGGTATTCCTGCATCTGCAGTAACCCCTCTTTATACTTCTATTGGTACATTTTGAAGTAGGACAGGCAGGAGGCGGGGGCGCTCCAGTACAGTAAGTGGGGTTAATGCACAATAATGTTGGATGCCAGCCGCCAATAAACTCACAGAAGAAGGTGCGGCAACAGTAGCTAGCTAGCCATACACCGGTAGATGTTGTCCTTTGCCCCTGCCGACAGCGAGGGCAGGTGTTTGGCAGGCGGGAGTGAAGGACACTGTGTACTAGCTTAACCAGCTAGTCCTAAGAACTGGTACACAGCAGGCGGGAGCGACACTGTGTGCTAGCGACACCACGTGCACTGGAGAAAACTTTGCTTGACAAGCGGGGGCAAAGGACACTGTCTACCAATCGTCCCCAACTCCTGCTAGCACAGTCGGCGGGAGGCGACACCATGGACTAGCTAGCGTGATAGTTAGCGACACCGTGTGCTTGCTAGTTAGCGAGCTAACTATCAAGCTAGCTAGTCCATGGTATCGCTTCCCGCCTGCTGTGCTAGCGGGAGTTGGGGACGATTGGTAGACAGTGTCCTTTGCCCCCGCTTGTCAAGCAAAGTTTTCTCCAGTGCACAGGAGTCGGGGTCGACACTGTGTGCTAACTAGCAAGATAGTACACGGTGTCGCTGATTAGCTAGCTAGTTAACTATCARAGTGTCACTCCAGCCTCCCGCCTGCTGTGCTAGTGGGAGGCGGTGGCGACCGGTACTAGACAGTGTCCTCCTCCCCCGTCTGTCGAGAACTGTTTTCTCACAGATCTGTTGGTATTTGGTATTTTATTAGGATCCCCTTAATGCCAGTGGCAGGTCATAGGTAAAAATAGAAAAGAGTACAGGRCCTAGAGAACTGCCCTGCGCTACACCACACTAGAGGTCGACCGATTATGATTTTTCGATGCCGATTATTGGAGGACCAAAAAAAGCCGATACGGATTAATCGGACGTTTTTTAAAGTAAAAAAAATATATATATATATAAATTATTATTATAAAAAAATATATATATTTGTAATAATGACAATTACAACAATACTGAGTGAACACTTTTTTATTTGAACTTAATATAATACATAAATAAAATAAATTTAGTGCTCATAATAATGAAACATGTTCAATTTGGTTTAAATAATGCAAAAAAACAGTGTTGGAGAAGAAAGTAAAAGTGCAATATGTGCCATGTAAAAAAGCTAACGTTTAAGTTCCTTGCTCAGAACATGAGAACATATGAAAGCTGGTGGTTCCTTTTAACATGAGTCTTCAATATTCCCAGTTAAAACCCTTAGTGATCCCTTTGCGCGCCAACCCGTTAACTTCTCTGCGCTACGTATCCTTTAGCGGGATCATTTTCCTAAACAACCGCTGAATTGCAGGGCGCAAAATTACTAAAAATATTTATAATCATGCAATCACAAGTGAAATATACCAAAACACAGCTTAGCTTGTTGTAATCCACCTATCGTGTCAGATTTTGAAAATATGCTTTACAGCGAAAGCAATCCAAGCTTTTGTGAGTGTATCAATCAATGCTAGAACAGCTAGCCCCAAATTAGCATGGTCACGAAAGTCAGAAAAGCAATACAATTAATCGCTTACCTTTGATAATCTTCGGATGTTTGCACTCACGGAGCTCCCAGTTACACAATAAATGTTTTTTGTTCGATAAATATTACTTTTATAACATAAAAACGCCATTTGGGTTGCGCGTTATGTTCAGAAAACTACAGCCTCGTTCCGTTCGACGAAAATTCCAAAAAGTATCCGTAATGTTCGTAGAAACATGTCAAATGTTTTTTATAATCAATCCTCAGGTTGTTTTCTACATACTAATCGATAATATTTCAACCGGACCGTAACCTATTCAATAAAAGAGAGAAAGAAAATGGAGAGCTACCCCTCTCGCGCGCAGGAACTAATCAAAGGACACCTGACTAGTTTTTAAAAATCTCGCTAATTTTCCAAAATAAAAGCCTGAAACTATGTCTAAAGCCTGGTCACAGCCTGAGGAAGCCATTGGAAAAAGAATCTGYTTGATACCCCTTTAAATGGAAGAAAGACGGGGAATGAAACACAGATTTAAAAATAAAAAAATCACGTCCGGGTTAGATTTCCTCAGGTTTTCGCCTGCAAAATCTGTTTTGTTATACTCACAGACAATATTTTGACAGTTTTMGAAAATTTGGAGTGTTTTCTATCCTAATCTGTAAATTATATGCATATTCTACGATCTGGACCTGAGAAATAGTTAGTTTACCTTGGGAACGTTATTTAAAAAAAAATATATTAAAAAAAWTCTGACCCCTAGCGTCAAGAGGTGAAATAGCAGCGCGCCAAATTCAAAAACAGAAATACTCATAATAATAATTCATAAATCATACAAGTGTTATACACCGGTTTAAAGATTAACTTCTTGTTAATCCAGCCACAGTGTCAGATTTCAAAAAGGCTTTACGCCGAAAGCAAAACATGCTATTATCTGAGGACAGCACCCCATCAAACATACACATGAAAATCATAATTCAACCCGCCAGGCACAACACTAAAGTCAGAAATAACATATAATTCATACCTTACCTTTGAAGATCTTCTTCTGTTGGCACTCCAATATGTCCATTAAACATCACAAATGGTCCTTTTGTTCGATAAATTCTGTCATTATATATCCAAAATGTCCATTTATTTGGCGCGTATGATTCAGAAAATACACCGGTTCCAACTCGCGCAACATGACTACACATTATCTAATTAGTTACCTGTAAACTTGATCCAAACATTTCAAACAACTTTCCTAATCCAACTTTAGGTATTTTTAAACGTAAATAATCGATAAAATTTAAGACAGAATAAACTGCATTCAATACCTGAGGAAAACAATGTGGAGCGTGCTTTTCAGGTCACGCGCCTCTATCAAACAGTACACTTCACTCGACCCTCGTTCTGGACAGCCCTACTTCTTAATTTCTCAAAGGAAAAACATCAACCAATTTTTAAAGACTGTTGACATCTAGTGGAAGTGATATGAACTGCAAGCAACTGCCTTATAATTCTAGATTCCCAATGAAAACCCATTGAAAAGAGAGTGACCTCAAATATTTTTTTCCTGGATGGTTTGTCCTTGGGGTTTCGCCTGCCAAATAAGTTATGTTATACTCATAGACATCATTCAACAGTTTTAGAAACTTCAGTGTTTTCTATCCAAATAATAATATGCATATCCTAGCTTCTGGGCCTGAGTAGCAGGCAGTTTACTTTGGGCACACTTTTCATCCAGACATGAAAATAGTGCCCCCTAGCCTTAAGAAGTTTTAAGAAGTTTTAGGTTGTAGTTATTATAGGAATTATGACGCGTCAACTATTTCTCTCTATACCATTTGTATTTCATATTAGAGGTCGACATGGCCGATTAATTAGAGCCGATTTCAAGTTTTCATAACAATCGGTAGTCGCCAATTATGGCTAATTACATTGCAATCCATGAGGAAACTGCGTGGCAGGCTGACTACCTGTTACCCGAGTGCAGCGTCAAAAGGACCTTGTGGCTGCAAGGAGCCAAGGTAAGTTGCTAGCTAGCATTAAACTTATCTTTGTAAAAAACAATCAATCTTCACATAATTACTAGTTAACTACACATGGTTGATGATATTACTAGGTTAACTAGCTTGTCCTGCGTTGCATATAATCAATGCAGTGCCTGTTAATTTATCATCGAATCACAGCCTACTTCAACTTCACCAAACGGGTGATGATTTAACAAAAGCGCATTGCCGAAAAAAGCACTTTTGACTTCCTTTTGACGCTGCACTTGCGTAACAGGTGGTCAGCCTGCCACGCAGTTTCCTCGTGGATTGCAATATAATAATCGGCGTCCAAAAAGGCCGACTACCGATTGTTATGAAAACTTGAAATCGGCTAAAACTTTTTTTATGCATGAATACGATTGCTCACTGTTCATTGTTGGCATTTACTGCCTAAGTTTGCCCACTTTTCCAATGAAGTGATCATTAAAATAATTGGCAACATCAAATGGTTTAGTGATGAATAAGCCATCTGATTCAACGAAAGATGGAGTTTAATTTGTCTGTCTTCCCATAATTTCATTTCAAGTACTCAGGTTTTCTTCCGTCATTCTTTATGTCATTGATCTTGGCTTCTGAATTGTTTTTTATTTTTAAGTTTAGTCACAATTTCTCAATTTGCCGTAAGTCAGCCAGTCAGTCAGATATACAGCCAGATTTATAGCCACTCCTTTTCCCCCATCTCTTTCAACCATACAGTTTTTCAATTCCTCATCAATCCATGGAGCCTTAACAGTTCTAACAGTCAGTTTCTTAACATGTGTATGTTTACAATAATATGCATATCCTAGCTTCTGGGCCTGAGTAGCAGGCAGTTTACTTTGGGCACACTTTTCATCCAGACATGAAAATAGTGCCCCCTAGCCTAAGAAGTTTTAAGAAGTTTTAGGTTGTTAGTTATTATAGGAATTATGACGCGTCAACTATTTCTCTCTATACCATTTGTATTTCATATTAGAGGTCGACATGGCCGATAATTAGAGCCGATTTCAAGTTTTCATAACAATCGGTAGTCGCCATTATGGGCTAATTACATTGCAATCCATGAGGAAACTGCGTGCAGGCTGACTACCTGTTACCCGAGTGCAGCGTCAAAAGGACCTTGTGGCTGCAAGAGCCAAGGTAAGTTGCTAGCTAGCATTAAACTTATCTTTAAAAAAACAATCATCTTCACATAATTACTAGTTAACTACACATGGTTGATGATATTACTAGGTTAACTAGCTGTCCTGCTTGCATATAATCAATGCAGTGCCTGTTAATTTATCATCGAATCACAGCCACTTCAACTTCACAAACGGGTGATGATTTAACAAAAGCGCATTGCCGAAAAAAGCACTTTTGACTTCCTTTTGACGCTGCACTTGCGTAACAGGTGGTCAGCCTGCCACGCAGTTTCCTCGTGGATTGCAATATAATAAATCGGCGTCAAAAAGGCCGACTACCGATTGTTATGAAAACTTGAAATCGGCTAAAACTAAAAATTTTTTTTATGCATGAATACGATTGCTCACTGTTCATTGTTGGCATTTACTGCCTAAGTTTGCCCACTTTTCAATGAAGTGATCATAAAATAATTGGCAACATCAAATGGTTTAGTGATGAATAAGCCATCTGATTCAACGAAAGATGGAGTTTAATTTGTCTGTCTTTCCCATAATTTTCATTTCAAGTACTCAGGTTTTCTCCGTCATTCTTTATGTCATTGATCTTGGCTTCTGAATTGTTTTTTATTTTTAAGTTTAGTCACAATTTTCTCATTTGCCGTAAGTCAGCCAGTCAGTCAGATATACAGCCAGATTTTATAGCCACTCCTTTTCCCCCAT